>NC_088804.1:30981548-31146548 GCF_011386835.1 Chrysemys picta bellii | reverse complement strand
ACCCCATACATCAACATAATGCAAGAAGGGATGTAGCTCATATCTTGACTTGTACCATTGTTCCAATGTTCTTAATTACACTGCTCTACAGCCAAAATGCATCTGAAATAAATGTAGTCAAACTTTACTAATTCTGGGTCACTGAGAACGAAAATGATGCTTAAAATTGTTGATTGGCTCTAGTTTTCAAGATATGCTATTGGGTCAGTATATACAACCCTTGACTTGGGAATGGCGGAGGATAAGTGAGTTATAAAGGGAAGGGAATCTCAATTTAAACCAGAAATGACTAAAATACATCTTTGACTGGATCTATGAATAAATCTATGACTGGGTTTGGACAGTACTTGCTTTTTAGGCAAAACAATGAATGATGCAATCTGAAGCTGGTATTGCATCATACATGATATGAATTGCATCATGTTATTCCTAGAAGTCATGGATGATGCAATCATAACAAAGCTTACATCACTCTGCTGAACAAATTGCCCTATATCAGTATAACCACTATGGTTAAGAAAGCCTATCACCTTTATTTTGGCTGCAAAATTGGAGATCAGGACAAGAGGTGGGCCCCACACATATGCTGCAACACTTGTGCAACAAATCTTAGCCAGTGGTTGAACAGGAAAAGGAAATCTATGCCTTTTGTAGTGCCAATGATTTGGAGAGAGCCAACAGATCATACCAGCAATTGTTACTTCTGCACGGTGCCTCCAGTTGGGAAAGGTGTGTCAAAGAAGAAAAAGTGGACTGTGCATTATCCAAACATTCCATTAGCTATACGCCCAGTACCCCACGGAGAAGGACTGCCGGTTCCTGATGCACCAGAATCATTCTCACTTGAGTCAGACGAGGAAGAGGATGAAACTTCTGGTCCTGAACCATCAATGTCACAGGACCCACATTTTCTCCCATCCTCCTCCTCTGAACCACACCTCATAACACAAGGTGAACTGAATGACCTTGTCAGGGATTTGGAACTACCCAAGAGTAAGGCAGAGCTGTTGGGCTCCAGACTACAGCAGTGGAATCTCCTGTCAGGTGATGTTAGGGTTTCCATGTTCCGTGACCGTCAAAAGGATCTTGTCTCATTCTTCTTCATGGAAGGTGATCTTGTAGCCTGCAACAACATCGATGGTGTGATGGCAGCCCTCAACATTGTTCACGATCCAGATGAGTGGAGACTGTTCATTGATTCATCAAAGACGAGTCTTAAAGCTGTTTTACTGCATAATGGCAATGTTTTGCCATCAATTCCAGTTGGTTATGCAGTCCATATGAAGGAAACCTATGACAACATGAAACAATTTTGAGGTGCATAAACTATGACCAACATCAGTGGCAGCTTTGTGGCGATTTGAAGGTTGTTGCTCTCTTGCTTGGTCTGCAGACTGGATATACAAAGTACTGCTGTTTTCTCTGCGAATGGGATAGTCGTGCAAGAGATTCCCACTACAGCAAGAAAGATTGGCCACTCCGACAGTCATTGGAGCCTGGGAGGAAAAGTTTTCAGCATCCACCACTTGTTGAATCAAGGAAGGTTTTGTTACCACCCTTACACATCAAGCTGGGTCTGATGAAGAACTTTGTCAAGGCCATTGACAAAACACAAGCAGCTTTTAAGTACCTCCGTGGAAAATTTCCAAGGTTAAGTGAAGCTAAGATAAAGGAAGGTGTCTTTGTTGGTCCTCAGATTCGTGAACTTCTTCGAGATGATGCATTTGACCATGCACTGTGTGGCAAGGAAAAGACGGCATGGAAAGCCTTCCAGTTAGTGGCAATAAATTTGCTCGGAAACAACAAGGCAGACAACTACAGGTTGTTGGTGGAAAACCTCCTCAAGGCATACAAAAGCCTTGGTTGCAACATGTCACTAAAGATACATTTTTTGCACGCTCATCTAGATTTTTTTCCACTGAACTGCAGAGGAGTGAGTGACGAGCACGGCGAGCGATTTCACCAGGACATTGCAACAATGGAGAAATGCTATCAGGGCAAATGGAGCCCATCAATGCTTGCAGACTATTGCTGGACAGTCTACACAATATACATAGACATAAAATGTAAAAACTTAAATATCTTAGAAACAGTAGCCAATCAGTTGTTTTAATTGTCATATTTGAATTCAGCACATCAAAATACATAATAAATAACACATTTTATCTCTGAAGCAGACGACTTCTCAAAAATTGTAGACCAGTGTTATAGGCCTTAGGGGACACTATTGAGGGTCATGTCATTCACATTTTTATTGTTAGGTCTTAACATCCACTGTAAGAGTGGGTTGGTTTTTCTTTTTGTTTTGTTCTTTTTCTCCCTAGTCATGTACTTTGTGACAATCTGGCAACAATTTCAACTTCGTGCTCCATTTTCACTGCATACTGAGGCAATTTGCTATCAGTGCACTTTGTTATTTCCTCTGCTTTGTCTTTCTGACCTGTGAGGTGCTTCACAGCAACAACTGCTCTTTGAATACAAACATTTAGGGAGCTCTTCAGGCTGAATGCTTTCTGTGTAAGTTTGCAGAGCATTTTTAATCTATAGGTACTAGAATTCTGTTTAAGTGCACTGTGTTGGCTGCAGGCCAAGTTATTGTTTTACCAGTGTGTTCCATTGACTACATAATATCACTGTGTAGCTTCAAAATGATTAGGGCTGGATGAACTTGGAGTTTGTTTTCTGTTGCATGATCATTCCTTAGGCAATCTCAGACATCCTCAAATTTAACACAGACCTAAAGCAAGACTTCAGTGTTTGTCTTCTCTGATGGCTTCCCAACCATTATTTAGGGACATTGGAGCCCTATTTGAAAACAGCTGGTATTTTCAGCACTGTTTAAAAAAAAAAAAAAAAAAAAAAAGGCAATTACCCGCCTTAGGAGCTGTGGCGTACTGTTAGAGTGATACAATACTGCAAAACAAGAAAATATGTTTCATCAAGTATATTTGCTAGAACAGTGGTGGGCGGCCTGCAGTCTGCACGCGGCCCATAAGGATTGTAATCCGCTGGTGAGCTGCAAGACATTGACTGTCGGCAGGCACGGTCACCCGCAGGTCCCAGTGGCCGTGGTTCACCGTTTCCGGCCAATGGGAGCTGCGGGCGGCCGTGCCTGTGGATGGTCAATGTAAACACTGACTCGCGGCCCACGAGTGGATACTACTGTGCTAGATTAACTCAGTGTCTAATATTGTGCATACACTACACAATGTTAAATACGAACATCTACAGCCTATATATCTTTTTTCCTTATGTTAACTGTAAAATTGGAATTAATAGCTTTTTGTACACATAAAGACACACATGGCTTAGCACGTGACCTTGTTTTCTTATGTTTAGAGCATTACTGCTAGAAGCATGGAGTAATTATTTACCATGTATCTACAATACACTGCAATAGCATTATTGAATATTTTATCCACAAAAACATTCATCCATACACAATCTACATCATCAGAGATTGCCCATGATGATGCACCATTAAAAGGAGACAAATGCAAAACATTGAAGGAGCCATCTTAAGACCTTCACTCCTGACTATTGTACATTTAGAAAGTAAATATAGCAGGTTGATTTTTATAATTTGGTTCCTTTTGGTAGCCTGAGTGATACATACACCATTTTTAGACAATTAACTACTGTGTAGCACTGCTAAATACAACTAATAACAAATGTGTCCTCTGATGATAATGCTACTTCTAATACCTAGCTCTTACATAGCACTTTTCATCTATAGATCTCAAAATGCTTTGCAAAGTATTTTATCTACCATTATCCCCATTTTATAAGTGGGGAAACTGAAGCCCATATGGATAAACTGACTTCCCAAAGGGCACCAAGCAGGCCAGTAGCAGACCTGGGAATAGACTCAGAATATAATGGCTACAAGTCTAGTGCCCTATCCACTAGACTATCATAGCCAACAATTGTATGCTCTGCTTCATGTATATGCACGCACGCACAAACACAAGGAGCCTAATGAAGTCATGTGTGTAGCCTAATGAAATATTTTAGTTTAACTATTCTAAATTGTCTTTTGCTCAGACACTCCTAATATAAACAATATTATCAGATTCAGGTGCTTCGGTCCAGCTTAAGGTCTGAATGATTGGAGATAAGATTAAAAAAATAGAACTGGACATCCACAGCAGTAAAGGCCCCAAAGCATGATGTGTGTTTGTTGTCATGGGTGCATCTAGACTTGAATGTACTCTACTTGTCAAGCATCTATTTCTTGCGTGCCTATTAGGAAAACCACTGTGCTTTTTTCTTAGAGAACCAGTATTTGCCTTCTTTTCAACCAAAGGGTAAGTCTCTGACTCCATGACTCTTTGCAGTAGAGGCTTCTACTTCTTGCATCTTCATGAAATAAATTTGTAGGCCAGAAAGCTCCATCCTTATATTCGAGGCTGACCTCCTGAACTCAGGCCATAGATTGTCATCAGATTCTCAGTTCCTTAGCCATACTTTTTCAAAGCAAATTGTTCCTCTGTCCAACTTTTAACTCCCACCTTTGCCTTTCATTTTAATATTATGATTATCGCTGTTATTCATATTAATATAATCTTATCTTGGCTGGAGTTGTTTGTGCTGTGCATGAGTCAGGAAGTAGCAGAAGGAAGAACAAAGCCTTATGGTCAGGGGTTGTATTTAATGAAGAATGAACTCATTTTACTTTTCCTATGTTCCTTTTTTAACTTTTTTATTTTATCATTATTAATATATATGAACTTTCCGTTCATGTATCAGCAGATTACCTTGCTGTTCTTAAAGAGCATTTGTATAGGACTCCTGTTCCCTGCTTGCTAGCTTCTGTATATTTCTGAAGTTCTATCCTGGGAGGATTAGGGCCTGATCCAAAGCCCACTGAAGTCAGTGGAAAAGCTCTTGATTCAAAGCCCTTGACTTCACTGGGCTTTGAATCAGCTCTTTAGCATTAGTGAGAAATGATGTATGGTTTGTTAAAATGCACAGTGATATCCAGGGTATAAGCAATTACATTCTCCCTGTGGGTCTGATAGTTAAGTTTGTTCTGTATATAAGCATAAAAGTATATATAGCTGTACTAGGAAAACATTCAGATGGAGATGCTATAAAAACAGCTACTATCATTCTCTCAATAATGTAAAAGTTTTGCCATTAAACCACCTTTCTGAGTACATGAAATGAATCGTTGTCAATAATTTGCTGACAAATCAGTTGAACATTTATGGCCAGGAAGTATTTGTTTTAACCCATCAGTATCTCGCCAACTATTTGCCAGCAATACCAGCATGGCATCCAGCACTCGCATCACACAGGGCATGGATTCTGTAGGAAGAATAAATCATTTCCTAAACTAAACTGTTCTAGTACCAGTTTACAGGGGCAACTCTTTGGCAGTGGGCAAATGATGAGTGATAAATTGACTGTCCCTTTCCTCTAGTTGTTAAAGGCACCTCTTGTTTTGTAGAACTTGGTCTTTGTCTTATAGATTCAGGCTATTTCTACTGCCTGTTAATATTTTAAAGTTCTCATCTATGGTTTCGTAGCTAGCATCTGGAATAGAGTCAATACGTACTGTACCATAGCAGAAGGTATGGACTTAGTGGGGTGACACCACTTATTCATCCCTGTTTTTTCCCTGTTTTCCCAAGGTTCAGATTTCCATGGGTCTGTTAACACATCTTTTAAAGATCTTAAAGAACTAACCGACTCATCTTGAGCAATAAAATAAAAAAACAGAACAAGAACAACAAACCAGTGGGCTCATTACAATAACAGCATGGCTTTGTCTGACAGCAAGGCAGGAAACTTTAAATTGGACTTGGTACTAACTGTGTATATTACAGGAATTATGTTACATTTAGGTTACCACTGCAAGTAATGTTTCTAGTCACTGTGCTAGCTACCAATTCCATCCTAACTTTTGACTTGTTTCCAAGGGTGACTGTAGTGTTGCATTACAAGTTCTACATATTTGCCCCAGGTAGCTTTAAGGAAAGTATTATTGCTGAAGATGAGCTACAGGTAGATAATAGTTTTCTCTCTCTTTTTTTTTTTCTAATGAGACTGTGTGTGGGCAGATACATGGCTAGAGTAGCAAAAAATCCTTTCACACAGACGTTGTAAAATACTGTATGCTGGTATGCAACATAAACACTTCAGAATAGGCCATTTGGCCCATCAAAGCCCATGGACCAGGTCTTCTCTGATTTGGGAAGTATGATGGAGTGTCCATGGACCAATTAACCACCTAAGCTGTACTGGAGGAGGAGCCAGGGAGCAAGGAGGACTAAGTAAAGATGAAGTTCAGCTGGACAGGCATATACGGGGCCTGTATAAAGCCCAATAGCAGAAAGTAGAAAGGGGATGCAGAGAGAGAGGCTGCAGTCTCTCTGTGTGAGAGAAGGGAAGGTAGGAAGTGCCAAGGGATACAGCAGTAAGGTTTATGACTATGCAGACCGTAAATGCTTGTTGTAGGGTCCCTGAGCTGGAGCCCAGCATAGTGGGCGGGCCTGGGTTCCCCTACCAGCCACTGGCACCATTAAGGGGCAGTAACAGGGAAGATTGTCTGGCACAATGGGTTCTGAGACTCCCAGATACATGCACCCCTCATCTCCACAGAAGGGCAGAACTGCAGTGATCTGACTATTGGGCCAAGTCATGAAGCAGGAGCAGCTACCTTTGAAGAGTATCCTATGTAATTATCTCCTGCTCCAAAATCCTACCACCCCCACCACAAAACACAGTGCTGGTTTAATGATGGACAGGAATTCGTTGTTTGGATAAGGGGGAAATGTATAGGGTAGGGGGAAGTGTCCCAAACTGGTTTGCCAATAGACTCAGAAATAATCAAGCTGGCTTTGAAATGGAGATTAAGTCCATGGGGGTTGGGTGGGGGGTTGAAAGGGTGACATATTTGTATGCAATGGTAAATGTTTAGTATAGTAATCCACATTATTTTCATTTTTATGTTCCAGCTCTGCTTCTGACTAGGAGCAGAAGTGGTGAAATGCTATGGGAGAGCCCAAAGAGTTTCCAGCCCATATTTTTGTGCCCAAAAGATTTGGCTGAACTTCAGTTCTGAGATGAGTGTGAACCAAAACCAAACAGCTTTGTGGCTAAATTCAGGCTTCTGCTATACATCCACACACCTATAACTTCAACTGCATGTGCATATCTGATTTGACCTCAGGACTCTAGAGAGATTTGAAATTCAAACCTAGAGATGGATCTGAATTTCACAGATGGCACCAATTTTGAATATGAAAGGAAATACTGTGTTCTGATCATTAAGAATAATCTAGGTGGACATCCCTATTTTTAAAGATTAAAAACTAGATTTCATTGGAGATGGGGAGGGAAAGAATGACTAATATGTGCTGAATGGAATGAGGCAACCAGAATGTAGCCTGTGATGTACTGTATAGTTCTCTTCTTTGTTTCTACTTCATCAGGCAAAGTGATATGAAGTGCTTTAGAAATATCTTAAGTAAACAAGGGCAATCCCTTGCAATGGAAAGGAAGCCCTCTTTCAAGGCACATTCATGCAGAGACAGAGGAACACAGAATTTCAGCTTTATCAGCCGTATCAATATTTTACTGCAGTTACAAATCTAACACAGATGCTGAGATATTTTATGTTACCAAATGTTGCTTTTATTTTGCAGCACATGTTGTACATTCTTTTTTAGAAGTGAACACATCTGTTATGACTTCCTCCAATATATATGTTGTTTCCTTCCCTGCAATTTGGGCTCTGAAGATTACAGAGACATAAATCAGAAATGTTACAAATGCAAGAGATATGATTTACAAATATGGTTAATCTGCATCGCCGCAGGTACTGCAGGGAAGCTGGTGAATCCATGGCTTTGGAAGATGATACTCTCTTCTCTTTTGGGGGGAGTTAAGTGATTGGAGCGCTTCTCATTTGCCTACATGCTTTAGCTTTCCGTTATTGTTTAGACTCCTAGCTGAGCGTGAAGATTAAGGGCAGCAGCTGAAATGTAAATTCTCCCTGGGAAGGGGAAGAGAGAGGCAAGGAGGAGCAGATGCCCCCTGTTTGTTTTGGTATCCAGCTGGTCTTTAAGCAGCACAGCTCTTTGTTTTCCATTGAGGCTGGTTGCCAGCTTGCTATCGGAAATGGAGTACAAACTGGACTTCTATATGTATGTGCTTTTGTATTGCCAGGCATCGCTCAGCTTAAAATTGCCCCTGACAGTCCATCCTTCCTTCGGCTGCCATCAGCCCGACTTTCCCCTGCTGAGCTGACTCTCAGAAGCAGCATCTCTGGAGTGTGTGGTGAGAGGTGCCTTACTGAGAGGGGTGTGAATGATTTTTGCAAGTGGAAAAGAGGCAGATCAGCAGCAACTGGTAAGAAGAGCTTGGAAACGCTGGTAGTGGCTCTTAAAAACTTGCAAATAGCATTGAGGAAGTGAGTTGAATGACAAGGGAAGAAGTGGTGTCAGGGAGGAGAGGGGCAGAAGAGAATTGGTGCTACTTATTGGCTCTAGAGTTATCCTGGAAGAGACCTCCTCAGTTCCATGACAATTCAGCTGAAGCTGAATGACCCAGTGACACACACAGGTTTTCCTTGTGAAGCCAGCTATTTTATTTTAAATGGGCTCAGACCTCTCTGCTGTGGATTCAGGTTCAAATTCTGGTCTCAAGCCATTGGCCTGAGAAGTCATCTTTGGATCTAGATTAATAGACTTAAGGCCAGAAGAGGCCATTTGATTACATAGGCTGACTTCCTGTATAACCCAAGCCAAAGAATTTCATCCAGTTTCTGTTGCATTGAGCCTAATTCCATGTGTTTGACTAAAGTATCTTCCAAAAAGGATCTAGTCTTGAACTGGTCAGATCCTCAGCTGGTGTAAAATGTTTTTTATACTACATTTTTGACTTGTCTTTTCTAAGAGGTGGTTGCCAGGTAAATCCCTCTTACTCCCATTCCATCATTCTCTCATACTTTCCCTTCCTCTCCCCCAGCACAGACAGGGGCGCCCAGAGGATTCAGGGGACCTGGGGTCTTCGGCGGCAGGGGTCCTTCCACTCCGGATCTTCTGGGTACTTCGGCGGTGGGTCCCGGAGCGGAAGAAGCCCTCGCCGCCGAATTGCCACCGAAGACCAGGAGTGGAAGAAGCTACAGGTCTGCGGCAGCGGGTCCGGGACCTGCCGCCGAAGACCCACCGAAAACTTCTGTGGGGGCCCCTGAAAACTCTCATGGGAGCCCCTGCGGGGCCCGGGGCCTGGGGCAAATTGCCCCACTTGCCTCCCCCCCCGGGGCGGCCTTGAGCACAGAAAGCCCTCCATGCCCCTCCCTTCCTCCTACTTTGCAGAGCCTCCTATCACAGCTTCCTTCCCTCTCCCACCTGACTTGCATTACTCTCTGTAACACAACCTGGCTCCAGGGACACCACACAGCCCCTTCTACATCCCACTACTGCCTCATTTCCTCCCTACCTGTCTGAACTCTAGGGATATCCTGGAGCCACCTCTTCCTTCCTGTCTCTCTTGTCTCTTCTACAGAGACACATCCCCTTAGCTAACCATCCTTTCATAGTATGGTATGAATATTTGAGAGGCCTCTCTGAGTTGGGGTAGATGCTGGGCCTCCTTTTCCAGATCTCTGCAGGGCAGAAGTGCATGATGGGGAATTTTGTGTGTGCTCCAAATCCATGCTTAGCCTCTGGTGGAGATCCTAGAAAATCACACCCACATACTGTGGAATTCCCTGTCTGCTCATACCCTCTGGAGAGTAGCGCCATCACAAACCTCTCCAGAAGTTTGAGATTTGGATGAAGTATGTATGTGGGGGGAGTAATCAGGGATTTCTTTTACTGATCCCTCCCCTCCCACACATTTTTTGACCAGCTGTAGGGGTTCAGGAGGGCTGGAGCAGTATCAGTTCAGTTGGACCAGAGTGCAGGGGGCTGATCTAGAAGACCTCTCAAGCTTCCTTTCAGCCCTACAATTCTATGATTCTGTGAATTGCAAAAAAATAGCCAATAGGACTAAAATGCTCAACAGCAAATCTTTTTATCACCACAAAAATGTCTACACAAATTACTGGAGTGGCTGAGCCCTGCTAGACTCTAGTGGCCAATAACCACTGGGTATTTTTATTCAAGTGGGTTGTTTATATTTTAGGTTTTACTGATGAAATGTATTATGAACCTTACTTAATTTTTCTTTTAATGCCGCAAGTTAAAATTAAGTTGCAGTAGTATGATCAGTAATTCATTTACTTTGCTGTTAAGCCTTCAGTTACACTGAGCTTTCATCATTCTTTGATAATCAATGATATTTATAGTTGGCACATGTCTCCTGTAGCAACAACAACAACTGTGTTGCCTGAGATAACCTACTTTATGTATCCATTTAAAAACACTTTTCATTGAAGTTTAACAACTTTAAAAATTCATGGTAAGCCTCTTGACTCCTCCGAGGACTGAGCCAATGAAAAGATTTGTTTGTAGCTGGGATGTAAAAGACGATGGGCCAGATTATCAAAAGTGCTCAGCTCCCATTTAGGCACTTAAGTGCTCAGATTTTCAAAAGCTCACGACACTAGATGTTGACTGAGCCTTTAGAATTGGCCATGTCACAAATATAGCTGCTGGATGGTGAGCACTCTTAAATATCTAGCCCTAACATAGATGCCCAAAGCGGTGATGGGCTTCTTTTGAAAATCTGGCCCTGACTGTAGCTGCTAAGCACTTCACGAACTGGCCCTAATTTCTTTGAAATATCTGGCCCTATGCAATGTTCATCTTGTGTGCTGCTGTGGGACTTCTGTGTTGTTTTCTTTCATATAAAAACATCATTGCCCTACTACTTTCCTATGTGTTTACATAGAAAACTTGTGGGATACTTGCATCTTGTCCTTGGATTTAAATATGGCTGACAGTATTTATGAAAAATAAATGTTTCAAGGTGCATATGTATTGGGCATAGAAACTGGGTAGTATCCCTTTAAATAGCTTGTGAGCCATCCAGTGACCCATGCTTGTTTTAGAAGCCACCAGAACCTGCCAGAGCAGCAGTGTGTATATGTAGCCCAGGACTTGCATGTTGTGTATAGTTAGTGAACATGGTTATTTGATCTCCACTGTGCCTGTTTGGCTCCTTTATATTGCATTTGCTGTGTAAAGATCAAGCACAGAACAGTGTGGATAGGGAGAGAGTTTGAATCCCTTAGCAGCACCCTTCCTGATACTGTCTGTGCATATCCACTGGGTGATTCAGCATATCACTTGCTATGTTCACTTACACTCAATACTGAAGTGTAATGTTGTGGCAGATGCCTATTGATGGAAGTTAAATTAGCATTAGGGACTAGCCACAGACTTTGCAAGATAATCTGGCTTTATTTTTGCTTTTCCTTCCTGGATTCAATGTATACTTATCTTATTACCAGGGAAAATTACTTTCCTTTGTGCTGCCCTTTGGAATTGTGAACAAATTGTACAAGTACATAGAATTGAAATGTTAGCCTTACTGGTGGTGCTGAGATTAAACTTGAATGCTGTCAAACTGCTACAAGTTAGTGCACTAAACAACCACAAAAAACACCCAGGGGGAAAAAAGGAAGATACTGAATTAATCATGGTATCGTATGTGTTCCTTCAAGAGCTTACAGTTGCAGAAAGATATGTATAGTCAGAGGAGGAAAACTGAAAGCTTTATGCACATTGGAAAGTACACAGGAGAGACACCTACTGGCACCTGTGAAGAAACACAGCTAAATGATTAGGGCTGATTCCAAACATTCATGCCATGAAATTAAAACAAATATATCAAGTTGGAAGAAATAACACGGATATCAAATATATTATATAGTTACTAATATCTAAAAATCCTATTAATTATATTAATGTTGGCTAGGAAATTATTCCATATTGCATGGCAGGATTTTTTTTGAAAAAAAAAATCCCTTTAAATGGCTAGGGTCAGATCCTCCGCTGGTATAAATTGGCATAGCTCCATTTCAGAGAACTTTACTGATTTACACCAGCTGAGGATCTGATCTTCAGAGTCCTTTCTATGTTGTACAATGATATGACTAGTAGCTGGCACTTTATTTTTTGCCCTGATGTCCTTTGGCACTTTCAGTTAATGAATGTATCGTCCTTATGACCATTTCCCTGGACTCTGTGGGTGCATAGGTGGATGTGTGTGTAAATGAAGACCTAATTCTCTGCAGTCCCTCTTATGCAGCAGTCTCTTCCCATCAGAGGTGAAGCTGATGCATAGTGACTGCTGTATCTATAATTAGCAACACAGCAGACATTTAAAACCAGTTTCCCATAAACAAATGTGTTCATTGTCATAATTTGTATGTGTTTGCTGCTGGCTCAACATAGTAACCTGTATTTGGCTTTTGCACTCATGGTTCCTGGCCTTGATGCATCAAGACAAGATGTTTGAGAAGTCTGATGGGCTGATCAATCACTGCTGAGATCAAAGACTTCTTTTTTGTAGATGTCTACATACTACCACTTGGGCTGATGTTACTGGTGTCATGTAGTGAAAGAGTAGCACAGAGTGGTGTCCTTTTCCAATGGAAATTTCAGTGATATAACATCAATCCTGATAAAGCAACAGTTGAATGTATTACCATTAGTTAGTATATGCTAAGGCCCCCAGTTTTCCGGGAGAGGAGATTCAGCTTTTTGGATCATCCTTGTGTAGAATAAAATTATGTCTCTCTTTGGACCATGGAACCCTAGCACAGTCTGAAGGGAGAATGGGAAGTTCTACCAATTCTGGCAAATGCAGCCCCAAGCCTGATCAGAATATGTAGGCCTTACCATAATGCAAATAATAAGTGCTGTTAATAATAATTAACGTAGATAGTGGATTCCATCCTTTTTTTTTGTTACAGACTAATCAAAAGGTCTGATTAATGCTGGTAGAAACTTTGTGTTTAAGTTGTGAAACTATCAAAAGTTTCAAAGCCCTCCTTTCACTGAGATTTCAAACAGAATTTTTTCTTAAAATGTTTCTGCGGATATTTTATGGAAACGTTTGTTTGATTTCAAATCAGAAATGTTTAAAGGGGAAATTATTTTATTTCAAAATTGAAATTCCCACCATATGAGTAAAATGACCTGTTAAAATGGGCAAGGAGAAAAAGAACAAACCCTCTTCCTCACCCCCACCCTTAAACTCAGAACACTTAAGTGAAACAAAATCCAAAAGCAAATGAAAAATAAAAGACATTTTATCAGAGGAAAAAAATGTTGAGGAAATCATCATATTTAGTGAAAATTCCCATATTTGGTGCACCTGAGGTATTCTCAGCATACGTGGTGTGGCTTTTCACCACTTCATTTTCCTCTACTCCTGGAGATGCAAGCTAGCACAGCACATGACCATGACCTCTTGTATTGTCATTAAAAAATAATTTTGCAACAGCAACAATTAGAATAAAAAAGCCTCCAAATCTCAGCTAAAATCTCAGCTTTCTTGCTTAGCATAACCATGGCCAAAATGTCTTTTTATTTCTACAAGGGATTCATAGCTATGTGGCTGCTATAGGGTAGTACAGGAAGTGCTGCATATAGGGCTTAATATTGCTTCCAATGAAGTCCATGGCAACACTGCCATGGGCTTCATTGGAACAGGATCAATTCCATGTTCCTGCAACCAATAAGGTCATATGTCTCCACATCAAGTCAATCCTGAGTTTAAGGGGCTGCTTGTTCTCTGGGGGAAGTGAATTATGTCCTCTAATTGTGTGATTGGCAAGAAACTTCTCAGGTGGAATAGACCATTTCTTCGGGTCCTGATGTAGGAAAACATAGGGGTGATAGTACATTGCCCAAGTCTTCAGCATCCTACTTCTGGGTCTACTGCAGGCCTCTGAAGCAATTTCTACAAAAGTTTGTTTATTCAATATTAAACTTTAATGGGAGATGAATATTGAAGATACTATTTGAGAGAGCCCTGGTGAGGGTTTTATTTGATTTTTGGATAAAGCAATAGTGTTAATTAAAAGTATATAACCATTTATCTTCCTTTTCCTTCTCCCATCAGTTTTAATTTATTTTCATTTAATGCTCCTTTTTGGGACATTGAATTAATCCCACCCCATCCCCACGACTATTTTTAACTGACATTTACAGCACTTGTTCAGGAGCAACAAAATACATTCTACCTCTACTTCCCTCACAGTCCATCTCTTGAGAATGTTGTCATGTAGTGCCATTTTCTAGTGTTCTCCTCATCTTCTCACCAGCACATCCCATCCAATTTGTACAGTCAGATACATATAGTAGTTTAGTAATGAGCTGTTTGCCATAAAAACATATAATGGGCAAGATCCTCCGGTGATATAAATTGACATAGCTCTATTGAAGTAAAAGGAACTAATTTATGCCAGCCAAAGATCTGGCCCACTGAATCAATTCTTCTACAAAATACATGATAAAATGAATACCTCAAATAATACATCTCTAAAATGAGGAGGATGATAACCCACATTTAACCGTCCTGTGTGTGTCAACCACTTCTACTGCAAAAGCACAAGAGAAAAGTTGACCTTTATCGTGTGCATTAAAAGTTCATGAAGCTAGGCTGTGGGATGAGCAATATGTTTTAAAGTCCAAGGACTCTTGCACCTGGATTTGGTCCATATTTTGATAATTGTTGTCACCTCAGCTCATTTATTCACACTGACAGGATTAAAATGAAGATGTATATTTCTGACACTTTGTAGATAAAGCTGGCAAGTATTTGCTGAGATCAGTCATTCTAGAGTTACAGGACAGTTGTGTGTTTGCATTAATAGTGCAAGTGTTTCTTTGTAATACAAAGTAAATCTTGTTTACACTGGTGCATTGTTTTACTCTTTATCCAGAAATTACTAGGAGAATGATACCTCTGAGATAAAATCTTCTAGATACATGTCTTTATATTCTCATACTGGGCCTCAACCAAAGCCTATGGAACCTTTCAACTGATTTCAGTGGGCTTTGGATTAAGTCTGTGATGTCTTCCATTGACGTTGAATATTTTTCATTTTTTCATATTTTAGTTATGCCAACTTGTAAATGAACTTTCAAACTATTCTTCTAAAGAGACACATACTGTAAATTGAACCTTATTATCAATGAAATGCACCCAATCCTTCAAAATGATGTGTGGGAACTTGGCATTTTACAGTTTTCAGGGTACAATATTTACTTACTTCAGGCTCTTCACAATTGTTCCAAAATGTGCCTCTAACATACTTTGTTGCATAAAAGACAAAGTGTTTTATTTCTGTGAGTTTCCATAAGTTCTATGGAAAACAATATTTAAGGCTGGCATTTTAGGAGCCTGGATCCCTTAAAATGGGATTTGCAAAGGGGGCTTAAAAAAGAACTTGTTCTGAGCGATGTGTGTTTGTATGTACTGTATGCACAATGTATTTAGTTTTGTTTTTTTTTGCAGTTTTTGATTGGTGATGGTGGTGGTTCTTGGTATATGTAGAGTTTGTTGGTCCTTATTTACTCTAGGCACTTGCATTTTATTTTAGATAAACATTCTGTTCAAAAACATGAATTGCAGCATTATAAGACGATAAATTGAATAATGTGCCTGGTAATTTGATAGCACGGGGTAATCTATACTTTAATCCAGCTACAAAAGCCTTTCCTTTTACAGTATTAGTATTTCACACACACACATTGATTTTTTGATGGACTTCTGAGACCTTTCATATCACTCTGATTAATTCTTATCATATAATTCAGCCCAGGAAAGAGGTAATAAGCAGAAAAAATATGTACTTCTGGCTCCAAATCCATTCCTATTTCAGTAATGAGGAGTTGTCAGCTATAATTAGCTGAAAAATAGGCAATTTTACTCTTTGGATTATAAAATACAGGCTATCAGAGGTAAAAAAAAAAAAAAGAAAAAAATTTGGGGAAAGCTATTAAGGACAAAATTATGCCTAAGTCTAAATGATCATAGGTGGACAGATGTTAGCAGCAAGGTAGCAGATGTCCTACAGTAATACTCTGGAGGAGAGCAGTTCTCATTTCACACCCCAGAAATGTAAAATAAGATGGAGACACCGAGGATATATATCCCTTTTGCTCAGTGAAAATGACACTCACTCACTCATTACCCTTCATGTTTGAAAAACAGATCTGATGCAGACTCATTGGAGCTGTTTGAAATGCTGATGACATCATACCTCGTTTCCTTTGGAGAATGCTAATGTTATGAATGTTTAATTGGACCACCTCATATCTTTTCAATCAGGGACCACCAGGCAATGAATATTCTCTTTGGTAATAACATTCTCTACTAAGGGATATGGTGGTGCCTAAATTCAGAATCCAAATTCTGCCCTCAGTTACATTCAAGCAACATAAGGAAGTCAATGGGGCCGTGCAGGTAAGTCCTATGTCTCAGTTGGGCGCATGCATCACAGTGCAGGTCGATGGACACGTACTAGCTCTGCTCAAGCTATCAGGCTAAAAATATCAGTGTGGATGTTGCATGGGTGGTAGGGCTGGCTAGCTGCCCCTGGACATGCCCTGGGTACATACTTGGGCAGCTAGCTTGAGCCTCTCTGCCCATGTCACAATATCCACACTGATATTTTTAGCTCACTAGCCCTGCTTGAACTAGCACATCGGTCTAAACAGGCTAGGAGGCATGCTCTCACCTGTAGATGTACCATGAAAGGGTAACTGAGGGCAAGAATGTGGACATATAAAGAATAGACAAAGCATCTCTTTTTTAGATAGATAGATAGCGACACCTACACACATATATTTGTAATCCATGTGGGCCTGATCCAAAACCTGGTGATGCCATGAATGACTTTCCATTGACTTCAGTGGGCTTTGGATCAGGCCCTGGTAGAACTGGAAAAAACTGAAATAACAGGAAAAAAGAATTAAGAAAAATCTGAGAAGTGCCTGTTTCTGTAAATATACTGTAAGTGTCTTCAGTATAAGTGAAAAAAGGTGTGTTGGTTGTAATACGTTGTCAGACTGCATTTTCATCCAGGTTAAAAATAGATATAGTTTAAGCCATAAAGATAATACCTTTAATTCTTTCGGTAATGCAGAAATGGACAAACATATAGCATAGCACTAAGATCTAGGGAACTGACCACTTTACTTCATGCAGATCAGATTTCTATAAAAATTCATACATGGCAGGACAGTAAAACTGAAGTCCAATTCCATTACTGTCCATAGTGGTCAAAGACCGTGTCCAAAAACTAACTGGGTAACATATATGTCTCACAGGCACCATTACATCAAACAAACATCAGTTGTCACTTGTTGGGACCATTAACTAGACGAGTCCAAAATAAAACGCAGACCAGAAAGGACATGTCATGCATTCTATAAATTGTATGGTCTGAGAATCTATTAAAGCTGACAGGGAAGAGAGCTCTGAATTGGTGAGCAGGCTGATTACACCTCGTTCTATATTCCCTATTGACTTTGGTTATGCCATACCTTTCCATTTCCTAGAGAAATAAATTAAAAGTCAGAAGTAATTTGCCTGATGGAGGGTGCAGGTGGAATTTTGCTCTGAAGAGCATTCGCACACTGTGAAAGCCAATTTAACCCCTTAATGGAGGATAGCTTATTTTCTTTTGTTGACAGCTTTGTGGCAGCTAAAATAGGAACCTGATTAAATAGAGACAGTGAGAGATTGAGGTCTTGTTCTAACAGCAGGCGGATCAAGGCCTCTAATCTTATCTTTCAGAACACTGAGATGAACTAAGGATGTTGGCAGAGAGATAATCCTGGCTATTTTTGAGCTATAAAAGACCCCAGCAAAAAGAAACAGGGGAGAGTGGGGGAGAGATTTTTCACACATTATAATATGACATTGTTTAAACACACTTGGGTCAGGTGCTTGAAATTCATGTGGCATTATAAAAGTGGAGATTACCTCCTTTTCTCTAGGCTTGTATCAGAATAGGAAAAACAAAATAACTCATTCATTCAAAATATACATGTCTTCAAACTTCCAAAGATTTATAATCAGCCTGAAATATATTAATATAAGCTGGGAAAAGTCACCATTTCTGACAAAAATTAATGGATTCCTACCAGAATATAACTATTTTTTTTCATATTTTGAATGTAGCCAGACATAGAACCATTCAGTAAAATATTCAGCTATGTACTTAAATACAGAACTGATTGTAAAATGGGGAAACGATTGTGTGAAAATATACAAATTTTGAAGTTGTTTGCATTTCATAAGGTTCACAGTTGAATGATTTTTCTTTCTTCCCTTAACATTTCTTCATGTTTTTTTAAATACTTCAAAATGTTGAAGATTTTTTCTGCTTTCTCTCTTCTCTCCCTCCCCCCCCCCTTTTTTACCACTGAATGAAATAATTTAAATGATATGCAGATTGAGATCCCCATCCCCATTTTTTTTCTTTTACCACTTTAACTTTTTAAAAGTTGAGGACATTTTGAAAAATTACATGGTTGGGGTGGGGAGGGGAGGAAAGGAAATGGAAAAGTGTAAAAACCCAAACCCACCATGGATATAATTAATTGTATTGCATTTGGCAGGGGGAGGAGAAAGAAGAGAAAAGTAAAAAGGAAGGATAAACGCAAAAAAAAAAACCCCGACATTTTGAAATGTCACAATTTTTTGTTTAAATTAAAATCAGATATCTTGGGGGGGAAATCATTTCAGAAGTTTTCAGAGTTGATTGATTTTATTTTATTTTGGTTGGAGAAAGGTTGCAACTGAAAATTTGGTTAGCTCTAATTAAATATTATGTACAAGACAGTCAGCTTGTGTAAGTCATTATAATTTTATTTACCTCAATATGGAGCCACAGTGGCTTACCCCAGCTGAGGAGCTGGATAGTTCTATAGTGATCACATAAAATTTTGAGTTAGATCTTTTTCCCACTTGGACACACTCAAAACTCTGCTGATTTTAAGTGTGTGAAGGATCAGAGCCTACTGCTAGCTGGCTAATTGGACATCTGTAATCAGAAAGGAAAATATAGTAACAGGAGTTTTGTGCCACCACTTTTATAAAAAATGGTACAAACCCAATTCTGTTTTCAGAGTTTGACTTTCCATTCCCCATTTGAATTGTGCTTTTTAATATGATGCAAAGTCAAAATTCTCATCTCCAGTGTGCATTATTGATCTCTGTCACACACTGCAGCACCTGTAATAGAAATCTAAAGTAGAGACCGGGAAGGATAATTTTGCTCTGGCTTTCACATGCTATTTTTGTCACTGCTAATGATCTATGGTCAGGATCAAATTTTGCTCTTAGATTTCTAAGATGAATGTCAGCTCTGATTATTTTTGCTGTCCCAATATGCTTTGATGTCAGTAGGCCAAACTCTGTCCATGGAAATTACTGCACAACTGCCGTTGGTCCAGTGGCAATTGCATGTTGGTATCCAAAGCCAGAATTTATCTCACTGAGATATTGGTGACTGTAGAGAATACAGAAAATCAGAGTCAAGCTCCACTCTATGAATATGAGAGCAGAATTTTGCCCTAACCCGCTGTCTTTCCCTTTTATGTGCCATGGAAGATACTGTTAAAAATCACTTGCAAAATTGTTTGTGCTCCTGTAAGGCTTTTGAGAAAAGTAGAAAAGCTATTTAAAATTAATGACAGCGTCAAGATTCATAAAAGACTTCAGCTCTTGTCTCTCTTACTCTTTTTTTCCTCTCTGATGATTTCAGAGTATCACACTAATAAACTAGTAGACTAGTAGTGGTTTGACTAGATATGTATGAATAGCTTAATGGCTGTCATGTATATAAATTCTGCTTGTCACTTAGCACTTTATTATTATGCTCATATTTAAAGTTTGATACTTACAGGTTAGATTATTTTTAATCAGGCAAAATTCAGTTTGAGAGACATCTATTGGTTTACCTAATAACATTCAGTTAAAAGACTTGCATGAAGAAGGAAATAAAACTGAAAAGAGGGGGAAAAAGTCAGAACTGGCATTATCTCTTGAATTGCATTCAACAGAAAAGGATTAATTCAAAATGGCTGTGCGTTTCATGCATATATACGTATCTCTGAATGTATGCTTAAGGCCTAATATGGAGATAATTGGGGACCAAATAATATTAAAAAGAGGAGTCCACTTTTGCATGCAAAAATATCTGCACAGCTGCTCGTCTTTGTTTATGTGTGAAATTACTAGAGCTGTGTGCTCACATGTGGTACTCGTGTGGACAAATTGACATTTGGATGTCTAAATCGCCCATTAATTGTGTAATACCTATTTGTCAAGGAAATTCACAGTAATAAGAAGTTCATTTTGCAGTCAAATAGGCTTTTTCTTTACATTTTGGCCCTTAAATAGATATATAACAATTTCCTAATTTTTGAAATATTCCTTTCTGAGGTAATAAGTCATTTTAATGGAAGCCAAATTGGGTGGGTTGGCTGGTTGTATGTGTGTGTTTCAAATGTATGCCCTATGGAATTCCATGGAGAGAGAATTTTCCCCTTTATATAGAGACTTCTGTCATTTCCTTTGAGAACTGACTCTGTGACACCAATCTGTGACACAGTTGCTATCAAGATGATGATGTATGGTGAGACAGATCAGCCATGATGATGTGTCACAATTCACCCCAGATCAGGCTGCATTTTCACTGGTGAAATGTTCCATCTATAGAATTTGTGAACTCTTATAAAGTACTTAAGCATCTTTCTGTATGAAAGTCACTATATAAATATTAGATCATTATCAGTAGTGCATATCAGTTTTAAAGCTGACTCCCACTAAAATCTTTCAGACAAGCTCAGCACTGTTTAACAAGATCTGATTGTATCTAACACTGCTTCATCACTTCATGCTTAATGTAATGTCCCGTTAGGTAATATGAAGAGGCACTGCTATTTGGAGAGGAGGGGAGCTATATTTTTCATTCCTAAATCTTCCACAATATCTTAACCTAGTGAAGATAGGAAAGCTATAGGGATTCATTAGCTTCTGTGGCATTATGATGATTTGGGAGATCTGTGTGTACAACTTTTTTATTCTGTGTGATATTATTAACTTTGGTTCTATAACTTTACCAAGCTGCAAACTCCATTTTGTCATCTCTGGTGTCCTTTCAACTCCACGTTTCATTTAAATTCCAAGGAGTTCTGATTCAGTGCCGATAATAGAGTTTTGTTAAATTGGGATGGTCATCTATTCAAATACAAATGTCCTTGACAATAGACTGGCTCCCACCAAGGAGAACTTGTTTGTCAGGGGAGAGATTGCTAAGCAATGAAGTCACCTGGTATGGGTCTGGTATCACCTGAGGACGCTAATCCAAAAGTCACCTAACACTGGCCTGAGAGGTTACAAAAGGGCAGGAGGGGATTTATTTGGGGTCTTTACCTGTTTTCACAAGCTCAGTCAGAGGGAAGCTACTGCAGGAATCTGATGAGGTTTTGGGGTATCCTGTCTGAACTCAGGTGGTCTCTCTAGAACTCCAAAGGGAAGGGTGAGCCAGAATGATGGGCATTGTGTTCAGGGTATGTGTGTGTGTGTGTGTGTGTGTGTGTTTTCCCAACATGATCTCTACTCTCTGCTATTTTCTTTTTTTAATGTTTAAGTAAAAGGTAATGGTGTGTTAGATTCCTCTGCAAAGTAAGTCTGTGTATAATATGTACTATTCCTATCACTTGCCCTTGGATAATTAACCTGTGGGCCCAGGACACCAACATGGATTGAGTTCTGGGAGAAGGCATGTTTAAGCTGTGTGGAGTCGGAGGGTCAGTACTGATCCCAGGGGCCAGACAGTTGGACCACCAGGTCTCAGGTGGAGATGCAAGACAGAGAAGCTTCAAGCTGACTGTTTGCCTACATGACCCAAGCCAAGGGAGATGTCTGGACTTGGTTCAGTGCCTGGATTCTGTAGGCTTAAAGCACATGGGATCCCATTACATTAGTGTGGTGAATGGCCAAGAGAAAGTGTGAAAATGGAGTTGTGATGGAATCATTTGTCTTG
Organism: Chrysemys picta bellii; assembly: GCF_011386835.1. Taxonomy (NCBI): domain Eukaryota; kingdom Metazoa; phylum Chordata; order Testudines; family Emydidae; genus Chrysemys; species Chrysemys picta. The sequence continues at coordinate 31,124,575 of NC_088804.1, read as the reverse complement.
GAACATCTACATTTTCCCCCATTCAACCAGGAACTCCTCACTGAAAATTTCAATCATGTATCGGGGGGGAAAAGTGTCAAAATGTAAAGTATATTTTTAAAACTGAGGCAGATACAATAAGTATCAAGACAATGTACACACAATCCATTTCACTAATTCCCACCAGTGGCTTGCACATTCACTAGACATCACGACAGAACCACGTGAACTAGCCAATAAGCAAACAAACACAGCCAGGGACAGACTGTACACTGAGGCTTAGCCCTCAGTAAAAGGGTGGAACAAATCTGCCCCATCTCCTGAAGCAAAAAGGCACAATGCCTCCCAGAGTTCATCTGATATACCACTCCTTAGAATGAATATAGCAGTAGGGATATATTACCGACCACCTGACCAGGATGGTGATAGTGACTGTGAAAGAAAGGGAGATTAGAGAGGCTATAAGAATTAAACTGCAATAATAATGGGGGATTTCAACTATCCCCAAATTGACTGAGTACATGTCACCTCAGGACAGGATGCAGAGATAAATTTTCTTGACACTTTAAATGACTGCTTCTTGGAGCAGCTAGTCCTGGAACCCACAAGAAGAGAGACAATTCTTTCTTTAGTCCCTAAGTGGAACACAGGATCTGGTCCAAGAGGTGAATATAGCTGAACTGCTTGGTAGTAATGACCATAATATAATTAAATTTAAATGCCTGTGGTGGGGAAAACACCACAGCTGCTCAACATGGTAGCATTTAATTTGAGAAAGAGGTACTACACAAAAATGAGGAAGTTAGTTAAACAGAAATTAAAATTACAGTGCCAAAAATGAAATCCCTGGAAGCTGCACGGAAACTTTTTAAAGACACCATAATAGAGGCTCAACTTAAATGTATGCCCCAAATTAAAAAAAACAACAACATAGTAGGAGAACCAAAAAAGTGCCACCATGGCTAAACCACAAAGTAAAAGACACAGTGACAGGCAAAAAGGCATCCTTTAAAAAGTTAAATCCTATTGAGGAAAATAGAAAGGAAAATAAACTCTGGCAAATGAAGTGTAAAAATATAATTAGGAAGACCAAAAAGAATTTTAAGAACAGCTAGCCAAAGACTCAAAAAGTAATAGCACATTTTTTTTAAGTATATCAGATGCAGGAAGCCTGCTAAACAACCAGTAGGGCCACTGGACAATTGAGATGCTAAAGGAGCACTCAAGGATGATAAGGCCATTGTGGAGAAACTAAATGAATTCTTTGCATCGGTCTTCACAGCTGAGGAGGCGAAGGAGATTCCCAAACTTGAGCCATTCTTTTTAGGTGACAAATCTAAGGAACTGTCCCAGATTGGGGTGTCATTACAGTAGGTTTTGGAACAAATTGATAAACTAAACAGTAATAAGTCACCAGGACTAGATGGGATTCACCTGAGAGTTCTGAAGGAACTCAAATGTGAAATTGCAAAACTACTAACTGTAGTTTGTAACCTATCATTTAAATCAGCTTTTGTACCAGGCAATTGCAGGATAGCTAATGTGACACTAATTTTAAAAAGGGCTGCAGAGGTGATCCTGGCAATTACAATTAAAAACTGTAGTAAAGAAAAGAATTGTCAGACACATAGATGAACATATTTTGTTGACGAAGAGTCAACATGGTTGTTGTAAAGGGAAATCATGCCTCATCAATCTACTAGAATTCTTTTAGGGGGTCAAAAAGCATATGGACAAAGGGGATCCAGTGGATATAGTGTATTTAGCTTTTCAGAAAGCCTGACAAGGTCTCTCACAAAATGCTCTTAAGTAAAGTAAGCTGTCATGGGTAAGAAGGAAGGTCTTCTCATGGATTGGTAACTCGTTAAAAGATAGGAAAAAAAGGGTAGGAACAAATGGTCAGTTTCAGAATGGAGAGAGGTAAATAGTGGTGTCCCCCAAGGGTCTGTACTGGGACCAATCCTATTCAATATATTTCTAAATAATCTGGAAAAAGGGTAAACAGTGATGTGGCAAAATTTGCAGATGATACAAAACCACTCAAGATAGTCCAAAGCAGACTGCAAAGAGTTACAAAGGGATTTCACAAAACTGGGTGACCGTGGAATAAAATGGCAGATGAAATTCAATGGTGATAAATGCAAAGTAATGCACATTGGAAAACATAATCCCAGCTATACAAAAAAATGATGGGGTCTAAATTAACGGTTACCACTCAAGAAAGAGATCTTGGAGTCATTGTAGATAGTACTCTGAAAACATCCACTCACTGTGCAGAGGCAGTCAAAAACTCTAACAGAATGTTGGGAATCATTAAGAGATAGATAATAAGACAGAAAATATCATATTGCCCCTATATAAATCCATTCTATGCCTACACTTTGAATATTGCATGGAGATGTGGTCGCCCCATCTCAAAAAAGATGTATTGGAATTTGAAAAGTTTCAGAAAAGGGCAACAAAAATGACTAGTGCTATGGAACTACTGTATGAGGAGAGATTAATAAAATGGGGACTTCTCAACTTGGAAAAGAGACAACTAAGGGAGGATATGATAGAGCTCTATAATATCATGACGGGTGTGGAGAAAGTAAATAAGGGAGTGTTATGTTCTCCTTCTCATAACACAAGAACTGGGGGTCACCAAATGAAATGAAACCAAATGAAACCTCAAATCCTTTTGTTTATTTTAAACAGCAGGTTTAAAATGAACAAAAGGAAGTATTTCTTCACACAACACACAGTCAACCTGTGGAACTCTTTGCCAGATGATGTTGTGAAAGGCAAGTCTATGACAGGGTTAAAAAAACCCTATATAAATTAATGCAGGCTAGGTCCATCAATGGCTATTAGCCAGGATAGGCAGGAATGCTGTCCCTAGCCTCTGTTTGCCAGTAGCTGGGAATGGGTGACAGGGGATGGATCATTTAATGATTACCTGTTCTGTTCCTTCACTCTAGGGCACCAGCATTGGCCACTGTTGGAAGACAGGATACTGGGCTAGATGGACCTTTGGTCTGATCCAGTAGGGCTGTTCTTATGTTCTTAGCCCTTGATATAGGGATGTAAGGAGGAGGAAGGCACCTTCCCCCAACCCCTTAAACATTCTCACATGGATTGACCGTTAATAAACAATAATCACGCTTCAGGGAAGGTATTTGCTTTTTGTCAAGTGAAACCTGCATGGAAAGAATCACCCACGCACTGATTTTAGTTCAGACTCAGAGCCTGAGGCCTTTATTGCAATATGTACCAAACGCGTTTGGGGTGCAGTTCAAAAACTGACACCCCGAGGGCCGCTCATAGGCGGGTTTTTATTTCATTAAACCGCAAGCAAAGTACAAACAATATGTCATGAGTTAAGAAACTGGGGTTGGGGTCAGTCCTCCCCCCACCCGGTACCTTCCTCATTATTTTCCGAGAAGTGGGTATTTATTTGGGTAGAGGGGCGCTTGGTGGTTTTCCCCAGGGGTGGTACTTGGCATCAGTTTGGGTACATTTCTCGGCAAGGCACATATTATTTTCTGGGGTTTTTCAGTTAGGGGTTAAGGGGGGGTTATAGGACGCTAAAAGAAGGTCTATGATTGGTTAATTTGCAGATAGCTTGCAATTGTAAGAATGATTAACTCTTTTGCAAAAGCAATTTCTTAATGTAAGCGGATATTCTATTTTTCGAGCGGTTTCATAAACTTGCGGTTATTATGTTGCTAAAGCAGTTTTTGCTATAGCTTTTAGCATCATTTTGGGTTTTTCCTCCCCCCCCCCCACTCCTCTGGTCATTACCCTTGACCGAGTTTGGCAGAGAACCGTGTTGTTCAGTCTTGCTCATGCTAAGGCCTGTACTACTCTGTATAAAGGCCGTCAGCATCTCTGCTAGAAGGTTTATTTCGGGGCCTTCAGATTCAAAGCTCTGGCTATTAAAAGGAAGGCCCCCCTGTTCTATTTCCCCACAACCTAGTTTTAATTTTCACTGTGAATGGTAAATGGCAGACATGTGACCATACTGTGTTTTTATGGGTTTGCTGCTCCTATTTAAATCAATGGGAGCTTTGCTATTAACTTCAATGGGACCAAGATTGGACCCTTTGTATTCTTAAAGAAAAGACTAAGTCTCAGTAAAAGGAAACTTCACTCTAGCTCCTTGCTATTGCATGTCTGCTAAGAACAGATGAGACGCTGCAGTATTTGAGTGTGAATTATGGGGCACGTGGATTAGCCATGCCCCAAATGATCAAAGTTATGGTATTGTAGCATCTCTGAAAAATTCACACTTTAATATGCACTGGAAGGTAGTACTTGAAGCTGAGATTGGGCCTTATTACTTCCACTGAATCAAAAAATCAATGGCAAAATGATCATTGACTGCAGTGGGAACAGGATTATATCTACTGTTCAAGAGATTTTGCTCCCAATTTACCTTAACTCGTAGAGGTCTGTGCCATAATTCTTCCACTGGTTTTCTTTATTTCACATTGAAAATGACCATTTTATTTGACAGGCCTCAAATGGGGTGCTCAAGTTCCCAGAAGGGTAGCTAGATTGGCCATAATGTCTTGTGGACAATCATCCTTATGTTTGAGCTGCAACAAGTCACTAGCATTTTCTTTACAAATCCACAATTGACTAAAGTAGGTTTTTTTTTTTTTTTAAATCCTTGATGGTCAAGATATTTTTTACAGTACAAAAGTTCTACCATTATCATAGTCATCAGTGTATTTTATCTAGGAGGGTCAAAACTTGTCTGACAATCTTGCTCTTCATTCATGTTGAAACGGCACTAAGGAAATGACAGTCATAAACTAAGAGTACAATACATACAGTATATCCTTTCAAAACACAATTACTTATACAATGCAGGCTCACTTACTAGTGCTCTGAACTACTATGTCGATCTATTTCATGCAGTATTCCTAACAGTCTTCCTTGCCTTGTGAATTCAGTCATCTTCTCTACAAAAAAGCAGGGGATTTAAAGCAGGTGTGATATTGTCAGCTGCTTATCATTCATTTCCTGTTGTGATCTCCTGAGGAAGGATTTTTTTGACACTGCATTTTTTCTGAATTTTTGAGTGCTTGATGCAACAATGTTATCGTTCTTTCATTATATGATTTTGTATGTGTGTGGTGTGAAGTATATAAGAGAAACTCAATCTTAACTATGGAACCGCAGACTAATGCTTCCATAACAATAATCGAAAAAACAGATGGCAATACTTTTCCTGAGTAAAAATGTGAAGAAACTTTCCAGACAGTGCAAATGGAAGGCCTCTATTCCCAAACAGACAAACAGATATGTTACTTTTGAGAGATCTGGGACCCGTGAGGATTAGAATCAGGTTCTGGAACCAGATTTATAGTGTAAGAACAGATGCCATTGTTTGTTTGCACCATAACATCTTTCACCCAAGGTGTCCCTACAAGATAAATTGTTCACCAGATAGCAATAAAACGTCCAACAAATTAATTGTTAGAAGCCTTTGAAAAATAAAGAACACACAAATGATGGGAGACAACTCTTTTCCCTTCTCTTTAATTTGTTTTGGGCATTGATTTTAGTGTTCATAATAAGTGGAAGCACTGTCAAGGGATGAATGTGCTGGGGGAAGCCACCATGGACGTGTTATGAGAGTGAGCTCTGCTGTGCAGGACCCCTGCTATTCCAGAGTGGAGCTGTTCTGAGCTGAGTGTAAAGCTTATATGGTGTCAACTTGTTTTGTGGTTGTGAAATGTATACACATGTTAGCCTGAGACCACCATCTTTATTTAATCTATGGTCTAGGCCACATTTGAACTGGTATCTCCAGAAGTAAAAAATATTAAAAGTATTAAACTCCACCTTCTCTCTCTCTCTTTTACATACTACAAACATACACAGGATGGGACAATGGTATAAAAATAATCAATAATACTACATTTTATACCTAGCCTAACCAGATTAAGTAAAATGAATGTGTCTTTGTGCTGCAGAGACATTATTTTGAAATTGTTTTGATTAACACCATTGGCTGCTTTCCTGGTGTTGTGACTATTCATGCATGCCTGATGGATGTCTCTTCATATAGTGGTGACAAGCATTAATACTAGCTTTATCCTAGACTAAGAAAACACTGCTGATACAATTTTAAAAACCTTTTCACAGCCATTATTTTTATGGGAGACAATTTTTATGGGAGACCTCTTCCCAATGAGAAATCTCAAGATGGGTATAGAATCTGTTGGCTTTCACAAATGAATCACAGACAAAGGCAAAAACAAAGCTGCTATTGACTTGGATTCATAATAATAGTAATAATAATTATATCTTGTCTATATGGGTATTATAATTAAAGATGTTCTCCACACAGCACTGAAACAGGAAATGATTGTTAGAGGATTGTTGTTGTTTTTTTAAGGAGTTACTGAACATCCATAACTACTCTTGAAACCAGTAGGAGTTGCAGGTGAAAATTAAGCCATGAATGTATTGAACTCCCAGTTTACCTTTCTCTCAATTTTTTTTAACAGTTTCCTCTTAGATAGTGAAGTTACACTATTTCAACTTTTCCCCTCAAATTTTGTTAAAGAAAACGTGTGTTACCGAAAACATTTAAATAAGAACTAGGTTCGGCTTTTCTCAAATTCCTAGCTAGATCTCTGAGCTGGATACTTTCTGCCCAAAGTTATGCAAGGAGTTCTGTGTAGGAGAAATGGCATTTTTAAATTTTCCTATTAATTTATCATATGTTTACCTGAGTCCCTCTGTAGTCTTTGCTTGAAAATAATTAGTATAATGGTGGTATAATTTTACTGTGAAGCCTTTTGGAAATGTCTTGTAAACAAATATTGTTCCCTCAGATAAGGTTGCCCAAGGTAAACTTGGTGGACCAAAGTATAATAACAAAGATTCATGTCTTCATTAGTATGATGAAAGTATGATGAAACCTAGCTGATGAAATGCAGTAAGGACCTCAAGATATGTGCTAAAAAAGTGGGCTGTGATCTTTGGTCTAGGCCCTGCCGCTCAATGTCCCCACATCCCCCATACCCCCTCAATAGCTCCAGTTGCAGTGGTATCTTCACCGATTTGAATTACACAGAATACTAAAGTTTTCCCTCACATAGCTTCCCATTTTCCCATGTATGAGTCAGAGGCACCTTTAATGTGGCCAATGTATGTGAGGCATTGAAACTGTGCTGAAAATTAATATATGGCCCAGTCCAAAGCCCTTCAAAATCAGTGAGAGGCTTTCTATTTATTTCAGTGGGTTTTGGATAAGGATAAACACCATAAAGCATCCATTGTTGGGAAGGTCTCAAAGGAAATTTCCAATTACATAGCATATCATACCTACCTATTTTTTAGATATTTTCTTATAAATGAAGGTCAAGAGCCCTGATGCCTGAAATCTATTGTTAATCCACAGAGGGCCCATTGAAGTAGGAGTTTTGCCATTCATTTCAAAGACAGAAAGATTGGGCCCAGAAGCAATACAGAAACTTACAAATTTAAATTGATAATTTAATATATCTTACATTGTACTCCATGGCAAAAATCTTCCTTCTAATGAGCTCATGCAGCTTCTACCAGAGCTATTTGTGCATACATCCAATGGTACAATATGGCCCATAAAGGACACATAAAACACTTCACATCTTGATGACATTTTTTGCCAATATTACTGAATTTGCTGATTTTTTTTTATAGCAGGGCATGCTGTTAATTCTTGCTCTTTTCACTCAAATTTTACTGAAATAGTCTTGTTATGGAAAAGATTTAACCTGGAATTTTTCAGTAAGGTTTAAGGGAAATAAGTAGTTGCCCTACTCCCACAAAAAAATCAATGGCTTCTTTTGAAAATCCCAGTCTTTTCATCATGTTGTTAATCTCAGATACAATAATCAGAGCAGGATGCAACATAGCTGATGTGTAGATTCTTAAAATGTAAGAGAAATCCATAGGGGGAATAAAATTTTAAACAATAATACATTTTACAGGCCTCCCTTGCACTGTCTTTGAATATTTTCTAATGATTTAAATGCAGAACCTCAACTATAAAGACTCAACTGGCACCGTCATAATGTAAAGTATTAATGAATGAAAAAACGTTGAGTGCTTTTAAAACTATATTTAATTATGCTACAATGAAAATTATAAAGGTTTTTCAAAATGTAAATTGAAAATTTTCAGGTTTTTCAAAATGTCTCCATTAGGTAAATAATAATTTAAGTACAATTGGGCATCTTTATAGGCTATGAACATGTAACAGTGAATCTCGTTTCCAAGCATATTTACAATTTTCTTGTGCACTTTCAGTGCAGTGATAGGAGAAATGCTATAACCTTCTAACAGCCTAGAGCCCCTAGTTCCTTGTAAGTGCAATAATCATAATTGGAAGGAGCACATTGAAACAGTGGAGGCATACTAGGATTTAGTTACTTGCACATTCAAATCAAAGGGCAGTGAAAAAAACGGTTCCTCGTGTGTTAAAAAGTGAAAAAGCAGATGTGGCATTTGCCATGCTCATTACTTGTTAGTTAAGATGATCTGTAGAAGGTGGTGTGTGGATTATAACATGCTTCGGCATAAACTGCTTTTGTCCAGTGCAAAACTATGTTATATGGAATGTATTACATCAAACTGGTATCTATATTCTTATCACAATGAGATTATAATTTAAAAAATGATGTAATATGTCTCATGTAGAAAAGGAATCACAAAGTTGATCTAGGTGCACATGAGCATGGTTATGGCATGAATGAGACTGTTCCTGAGAGTAAGTGCTAGTCATTGTAAGGGCTGCAGCATTGGGCCTTATGGCCCCAACCTAACAAAGCACATAATTTCAATAGGACTATTCAATGCTTATAGTAAAGCACATGCTTAAATGCTTTAGGGTGAGATTTTATATGGGGAAGGAAGGCAGATTATCCTGCATTTGTCTATTACAGGGTTCTTACACCTTCTGATTCATCTGGTCAGTACTAGTGATGGGACACTGGCCTAGATGGACCTTTCGGCTTGACCTAGTAAGGCAATTTCTATGTTCTGCTGCACTGTTCTATTCAATATGTCTCTGTGAGGATACTGCAGCAAACTACACTTCCTGCTGTGTGTGTGTGTGTGTGTGTGTGTGTGTGTGTGTGTGTGTGTGTGTGTGTTATTTCTATCTATATCAAACATTAGCAATGAAATGCTGACATAACATCCTGTTAGAGCATGGCTGAAATAATGGGAATATTAAATCTCTTTTTTCAAGGCATAACTGGACCAACACACAGGTCAGGAAGGATTTCCTTTTGCCTACGTAGATTGCTACACAGGTGTCTAGGTCCATTCTGGAGTCATTTTCCACCATTTTCTGGTCTCAGTATTTAGTATTAGTCACTGTTGGAGGCAGGATGTTGGACTTGCTTATGACACAGGTATTATCCAGCAGAGAAAACTTTTGTTCCTTTGTTCAATTCATAATAAATCTTAGGCTTCCCAGCCTAATATAAAAACCAAAGAGTTTCCCAATAAGCCTGGGTTTCTTGAGAGTTTTACCCACCACTCAAATGAGTGGTGGACACAATCAGTGACACATTCTGCATATAGTTTACAGTTTCCTCCTGCAATTAGACATAATTGTATTGCAAGGAAGCACGGGGACAATTCTGGTCTTGAGGCATAAATCAAGCAGTTTTGCCTTCAGATATTTCACTGATTCTGGAGTCTGCAGGCAATTTAAAATTGATGTCCTAATAATTGGCTGCATGTCTTCTTTTGTTTCATCTTCTCTTTTCCCAGGAGGGCCCACCACAGAAAAAGTACCCATCATAAGCCTCATATTAGCACTGACACCACAAACGTCCAGTGTGACCAGTTCAGCTGAATGGAAGTTGATAACTAACCTGGCAATCAGCTTGCAGTGGGTGGAATAACAACAGCATCAGCTTTTCTGATCCTACCCTTCTCTAATGTAATTAAATTCTGAGTCATGGACCTGCAGGCAAGGCATACTTCCAACTGATGCTGCATTTCCTGAAGGTCAGCTGGAGAGTCAGATATTTCAGAAACTGTAATGTATAGTGTTGCAAGCTTCCTGATTTAAACTTGCATTTGAAGAGCTTTGCAAGGCCAAACTTAGTTGATGACTTCTCCAGCTAAACAATAGGACATGACAAGGTGTGACAATGCTGTCTAATGTTACCACATATAGGGTAATTTGTGTGAAGTACAAGTTCAAAGATGAACTTTGATTTGAACTTTCCTAGGCTTAGTGAGAGTAAGTAGGTCCCTGGAGTGTCTTATTACTATTATAAAATAACTCTGTCAACAAATTGCATTCAAAAGACATTTAATTTATTCCCCAGACTTCTAGTTGGAGTTGATGCCTAGAATATCTAGGACTCGTATTTATTGAACATCATATTCTTGCGTATGTGATTGTTCCATCATTTGCTATGAATGACATTTGATCTAGCATTTGATATATGCAGATCACATGGCTCTGTCTTTAGTGGTCTTAGATGATGCACTTGTGTTAACCACTGGATCTGTGAAATATCCATTTGAAGAAGAGCTTTTTGAGGTCAACAGACATCAAGAGTCTTTTTAGGCATAAGTATGTCTAATCATTTTGAAGGGTCACCAGCAGAGGTTGAAAGGAGTTAATGCTGTAGATCAAATGGTAGAATCCTTTGCTTTGGGGCTAAGATCCAGTTAATCATTAGATTTATGCATCAACCCATAGCTAAATCCTGAAGTTTTCTTATTCCAAGATTGTTCTGCTGGGTAGGATGTTTGTTTTTATTGCCATCATATTTGATAGTACCTCTTGGTTTGCAGTTTTCACACTCAGAGGAGTTAGTAAGTATGAGGAGAGACTATGTGTAAATTTTCTGTAACTTTAAAATGATACCTTCTTGTGACTGGCCTCATCTTCTTGAATAACCCTGGTTCTAATTTCTTTCCTCATCCTTTGCATTAGATTCAGGTGTTTTCTTTTTAAAAGACACGTCTGAAATGACATCCAATCTTCTAACTCTGGCTGATGCGTGGGTGCCAAATGGTATATGTGGTTTGCAAGTACTTGATGCTTTGATTTAAGAAATATTTCCATGCTGCTGTCCAAGTTGGAGTTGCGTCCTATCAGTGAGGGGCCAAATAAGTAGCCCCGCTGGAAAAGTGAGAATGCGTTTTCTAAATGCTAGAATGTGGCTTCCAATCTCTTTGTTTCTTGGCAACATGGCAGTGCTTGCTGCAGGCTCCTTCTCAATAAAAGGTCCTTCTTCCCAGATCACATTATTTTAAAATGGGTCGGCAACCTTTGGCACGCAGCTCGTCAGGGAAAGCACCCTGGCAGGCCGGGCTGGTTTGTTTACCTGCCACGTCTGCAGGTTCGACCTATTGCGGCTCCCACTGGTCGTGGTTTGCCATCCCAGGCCAATGGGGGCTGCGGGAAGCGGTGCAGGCTGAGGGACGTACTGGCCTCCGCTTCCAGTAGCGCCCATTGCCCTGCAGCAGTGAACCGCGGCCAGTGGGAGCCGCGATCGGCCGAACCTGCGGACGCGGCACGTAAACAAACTGGCCCGGCCCTCCAGGGTGCTTACCCTGCCGAGCCACGTGCCAAAGGTTGCTGACATCTGTTTTAAAATCACTATTCTCCCCCTTCTCCTCTTTCTCTTTTTTATTAGACTTAATGTCTCAGTCCCAACAATATGGGTTATCTCTTTATATATCTTTCCCTGTCTTTCCAGTTGCAAGACTAGTTTTGTGTGATAAACAGAAAACAGTAAAAATAGCAATGTAGAAGAAAAAAAGCAGCTCCCTATCTGTAAATGAAGATTTAGTCGTGCTCATCCTCTGGGATTTTTTCTTTTGCCTTGGAATGGATTATTCTGCCTCCCCACCCCCCACTAAAATAGAAATGTCATAGTGTTTTTGTTTTTGTTTTTTTGACATTTTTGGTCCAAAAGGAACATTTCAGCATTCTCAAAACTGGAAATGTTTCATTTTAGTTTATTTAGCTCACATGACGCACTTTGTTTTGAGTTAGTTAAATATTAAACTGTATTGTTCCAAAGTGGTGCATTGCCTGAAGGGAATTGTCGTTCCGGAGCTGCTTGCCTCCATACTCCCCTATGCACCAGGTCATACTTGATAATGTTCCAGTTCAAATAGTTTAACACAAGGGGTTAACAAATGATGTGTTACCTGGGGGTTTTAGAATCCAAAAGAGTGGTAACTTAACTGTTTCTCTTCAGGTGGTGTCAGGAATAAATTGATGGGAACACTGTTAAATATTTGATAAATGATTAATACAAGCAAGCATGCTTTTATTTAAAACTACAATTAGATTTAAGCACACACAGATATAAGCAATAGGTTAGAAGATCCCAGATATAGTTACCCACAGTTTGAGATGGTTTTGAGTAATCACCAGCTGGACTTCCAAGGGCCCTCTTTCCATCCAGCTGATGGGGAGTTTAGATGTCAGCTCCTTTCTGAAAGAAAAGCTCCCTCAGACTGCTCCAAGGTATTTACTTTTACCTATTTTTATAGCTAGCACTAACAAAACACATATCCTACCTCTACTGGGTCATGAATTCTCCTAATTTTAACGAACTACTCATTATTTCAAAACATTTCTAATATTTCTAGTCATAAAAGCAATATGTCAGGAACACCTAAAACCAAGGTTGCTATTCACTTGCTCTTTTCCATAACTTTTTATCCCATCCTCCCATTCTAATTAGCAAATAGGTAGCTGTCTAGCCTTGTCTTACAAAGCCTAAAATTATTCCTAACTATGTAATGTTAGGGTTCAACCAGCAGTGGCTGAACGTACAAAATGGCTAACTCCTGTACTGTCAAGTTCAAGGGCACATGCAGGAAAGTCAAATCAAATGTTAAAGATTAATTAATTGTTATAGAGTGCAACAGGTTAGTAGGTTGTTTATAAGAATATATAACACCTTCTTCTCATGCATGTATAGATTCCAACACCAGAAGGGATTGTTTTTGTCATCATGTATAACACAGGCTACAGAACTTTAATTCCTTTTGAACAAGAGCATATCTTTAAAATAATCCAAATATCTAACCATCTATACGCATACTGCTTATATCTATAACATACTTATAATTGTTTAGTTGTTTATTTAACCCCATCCAAACTGTTTATAATGAAAACTTAATATAAAGTGTGCCTTTTTTTAATTAAAGAAAATGAGTAAGTTATAATCATATGGAGTTTTGGGTAGCTGGATACAGGATATTTGGAGAAGCACTACAGGGAGTTTGGGATGGTGGGCTAAACACAGAAGCTGGATCTTTCAGCTAAAATAATCTTTTGTGAAGGGAATCAGCATAGTTGATTTTGAAATTGTCATCTTTATGTTTCAGAGTTAAAAGACCATTCAAACAAATGGGGCAGTTCATACATCTCTGAGCCATTGTTTCAAATCATCTGCTACCTTGGGAAGAAAACATTGCATTCTTTTAAACTCTGCTCATGTTTTCAAGGGTCTCTTCACAATCCAGCTGATTAGAAACTTATTTCCTTTTATAAAAAAAGATATCTTATAATTCTGGAGCACAGATTTACTGCTAGGAATGGACAACAGGTGGATATGGATACCACAACACACTTTATATCTGCAGAACTGCAAAATACATAGGTCTCTGGAAACAGAGTCAACATGTTCCAAGCTCTCTAGTAATTTGAGGTGCCTGAAATGATGGGTGCCCAATCTGAGATTCCTTAAAGAGGCCTGATTTTTAGAGGGTGGCTGCCCAGACCCCTTTAAAGCATGTGATTTTGGGCACCCAAAATTCACCTTTGGAAATCTTAGTTGTTATGTGTAATTATACCTATACAGTATGTGTGATCTATTTTGTGGGGGAGGATCAAGGGTAAGTGAACCCTTTGAATTCTCGTTTGAGCTCGAGGGAAGTTCTGCTCAATAGTTACCTATATTTTTTAAGCTGAGTACCACTTTTAACAAGGGGAAATGTTGATAATGGCATTGTAACAAGTCAGAACAATGTGCATGTTCTGAAAAAAGCAAAGTAGATTGGAGACCAATTTACTGAAGCATTATTTTTGTGTGCCCCTCTCCTACCTCTGCTCTTTACCGCCAAAAAGAATGAAAAGAGCTAGGAAATCCTGTTAGGAATTCACAGTAAGATTAGAAGAGACGTTTCAAAGGACATACTTGTAGATATTTATCTAATATACCCAGAGGATAATCATATAAAAAAATCGCATAGGGCTAAAGCTAAGCTGATTATGTTCCATTGGAGCAGTAATTTTCCTCTGCCCCAACTACACAAATGTTTATTGTCTTATTTTATTTTTAAAATGACAGGATTATCATAAAAGTCAATATTGTGAAGTTTAAAAAGTTTCAGCCAATTCTGCAGCATCCTTTATTTCAGGTGGGAAAAAATTCACTGGAAAGGGGGAAATGCACTATTTCCCAGCTGATATGCAGTGAAACTGATGCTTATTTGATTTGGGGAAATATGATGGATGGAAAGGTATTTGCCTACTGATCTACAATATATTGACAGTGGAAAAAAATCATTACCATTACTTTCTGAAAATGAGAAGATCTCATGATGCGGTGAGGAAATATATGGCTTTGTATCAAAAAAAATTTTCCAATAAAACAAACAAATAAATATATAAGCTTAGTAACTACTTTAATGAAAATATTTTGACAAAAGTTTGAACTATTACTTCCAACTGCCTTGTTGCTGTTGCCTAAATGCATGGTATTTACAAAGTAGTTAAAGAAAAAAAATAGGTAAAATGTACTTCACTGTGAGGTAAGGGGAAAATGACTCAGAGGTTTGTAGATTAGATTTTTTGGCAGAAGGCTTGAGAAAGAGGGAGAGAAGTAAATATAGAAATATAAAAAAGCTAATATAGGACCCTGATCCTGAGTCTTTTACATCCATTTTACTAATCTGGAACATTTACAAGGTACTTAGATGTGTATAATTTGAAGTTAGTGTATGAAATACTAACTAGAAAAATAGGTTAAATGTACACTATATATCAGGGGTTGGCAACGTTTGGCAACGTGGTTCGCCGTCCCGGGCCAATGGGGGTGGCGGAAAGCCGCGGCCAGCACATCCCTCGCCCGCGCCGCTTCCCACCATCCCCCATTGGCCCGGGATGGCAAGTGGGGGCCACGATCGGCTGAACCTGCCGCGTCAGCAGGTAAATAAACTGCCCCGGCCCACTAGGGTGCTTACCCTGGCGAGCCGCATGCCAAATGTTGCCGACCCCTGATATATATTATACCTGCAAGGGAGATCTGATAGCAAGAAGTTGAAGAGGGCTGTGAACTCTGGTTTCAATAATTGTTGACTGCGCTCAGTACCTGGTATGATTGGCCTCTTATTATGGTTTCCAATGAAAAAAACAAAAGCTTTAAATACAACTGTTTTTTAAAGGTGGTTGGGTGGGGAGGGGAAAATCTAAGTCCAAAATTTTCAAAGACGTGAAGGGATGTTTGTCACCCAGAGTAGATATTTTCAACAGTGACCAACTGATTTAGATGCCTGGTTCTCACTGAAATTGAAAGTCAACTGGATACCGACTTCCTACAGATGCTTTTGAAAATCCTACACTAAATCCATTTTTAAGTGCCTAAATAATTGGGCTGATTTTCAAAAGTGTTGAACGTTCAGCCACTCCCAATAAAATTTCTGACAGTCTGTATTGTAACTCAACCACCATGAAAGTGCTAAGAATAGGGTCCCAATTCCATGTAAAAATTGGGTAGAAAAACCCTTAAAAAAAAAAACAAGAATATTTTAGACCAAGGATCTCCCAAGCTGCAGACAAATTTAATGTGGGATGTAGTCTGATAATTCAGGCTGGGATTTTCAGACACCTAAGACAGTTAGGGCCAGATTTTAAAGGTATTTAGATGCCTGTCAGATTATCAAAAACATCTAGGTGGTGTCTATCTCCCATTGAAATCAATGGAAGTAGGCACCCAAGGACTTTTGAAAATCCCACTAGGTATTTATGTGCATCTTAAGGCACCTAAATACCTTTTATCTTGTAAATGTAAATGAACAATCTTGTAAATGTTCCAGATTATTTTGTTTTATTTCTGAGATGTAAGGTCCTCAATCCATTAGAAAGTTATGAATATCTCATCTAATTTAGTGGAAAATTTCATTCCTGATTCCTAACTCATTCAAGGGTGCATTTGTGTATTTCATTGATCGTTGATAAAAGAAACTTCACCAAACAACTTGTTGGGTATTGACTAACCAGCATGGCAGAGTGCTTTAATTAATGTCCATTAAAAGTGCAAAACTTCTCCCTATGATCAGGCACTGTGAGATGCACCTATAAATAAATCTTGTTGCATTAATTCTGTAGACAGCTGGTTCATCACTAATGAAGAATTAAGCAAACATTGACCAAAACTTGGGAACATAAGTCAGAAGTTAGCTATTGAAACCCAATTAAAAATACTTTCTCTGCACTTGTTTGTAAATATTCGTGCTATTGAACTGTTCCCACTAAATGTATAAATGACAACATAATATCCAACTGTAACAGTTGGTGGAAGCCATTTTAAGTAGCAGTTTAACAAACAGAGATGAATTTTAATTTGCAATGCCAGTTGAGCTGTAATAAAAACTAGTATTCCAGCTGTGAAAAAAAATACAACACAGCTTGGTTTAGCATTATTTACAGATGTGTGTGTGTTTTAACAGTATAATGGACCATCTTGTCTCTATCCATGCCAGAAGTTTTAAAATCAGAAGCCCCCTTGTGGAATTGGAGGCATATCTGCAGGAAAATAAACATTCAATTATGATGTTATTTCTCTAGTTTTTGTTGATTACCTAATTCGGTTTCACATACAGTAACTGTGCAGTGCTTTGTTGGACATCTGTATATTTTTTATGGAATTCACTGAGCTTTTGTTTTATTTCTGAGATGGATGGTACCATGCAACACTTAAACAATTTCTACATATCAGTATCTTATTGTGTGTGTGTGCGTGCGCGTGTGTGTTTTCCCTCAAAGGGCCTGCTCCTGGTGTTGTGGACTTACATGAAACTCTGAGCTGTTGCTTTTAAAAAAGTAAGCATCTAGGCCTCATGATTGCTGGGGAAGAAAGTTTTAATACGTGACCCCACTGCATCCTAAAGGTTCAACATCAGAAGGCAAATGTAAAAAAAAAAAAAAAAAAAAGTTTTTTCTTTTATCTCATGATTTTTAAGCCAATCTTGTGGTTTTTTGTTTTTTTTCCTTTTGGTGGAACCTGACCCATGATTTTTGAATGGTTGAGGTTGGCAGTACTGTGCTGAAAAACTAGTGAGATTAAGCTCCTTTGGGGTTATTCCACTTTAAGGAAGACAATGTCTCTCATTGACATGATGACGCCAAGTAGCCACCAGGAGCCAATATATGTGCAGCTATATTTGAGCTTCCCCGAAGGGCACAAATATTCTATAAATAGAGTGCAGATTTTTGGTGTTTTGAGGATGTGATGTGATCTATGTATTTTTGGGCTTCAGCACAATGCTACTTGGGATCAGGCAACACTGGCATCAGCTGAATTGGTCATAGGTTCAACAGTTAGAGAATTGTATGTTTGTAACTGCTACCTATAGCAACACAGGGTGGGGTTCAGGTGCCACTTTAGGCACATAAGTCCAAAATTAGATCTCAAAACCTTTGCTCAGTTGCTGCCTAAGCCTGTAACCACTTATATGCCCTAGGAACTAATATTCGGTAAGTAAAATCCCCTAAATGCCTAAATTTCCCTGGTGGGCCCGCTCGCAACTGTCTCAGTCCTGACACCACTGAGCAGCTCAGCACCTAACTCATGCCTTAGCCCCAGTGGAGTCACAAAATGGTATCCTGCACCTATCTTGATGGCAGGACCCGATTGATAAACATGCTTAGTGGCCACGTTAGAGTACATCAACTGAATTGGGCCAGACACATCATATAGCCACCAGAGGTGGTGATTCCTCACCTTATACCCAGTAGCCCAGTATTACAGCACACACCCAACATGTGGGATTCTGTTTGATGTGGAGCAGGGTCTTGAGCCCTGGTCTGACACCTCTAAGATGAGTCACTAACCACTGAAGTAGTGAGTGGGGCTTTCTCAATTTCCCCTGTTGAAGCTGTTCCATTTTGTGTAAAATACTTAAATATTTCTTGCAGCAGGGACATAAACATGGATCTCCCACATACAAAGCAAAGGCCTTAACCACTGGGCTCTGAAGTTTCTCTCATACAATCACTATTTAAGTAATTTACAGACAGTGGACTAACTTCAAGAGAAGCGAGCACTCCATACCAGAAAACCAAATAGCCCGGTGGCTATGGCCCTCACTGTGAGAGCTGGGTTCAAGTCCCTGATCTTCATAGACAGAATGGGGATCTCATCCTGGGTGAGTGCTCAAACCTTTGGATATTAAAAGATGGGGTGGGGAGGACACACTCTCTTTTTTTTTTTCTTGAAAAAGGGCTGACCAGGTTTAGACACCTATGTTCAGGAGAGGGTTCAGCACTATGAAACTCAAGTGCATGGAAGTAGCCACCTAATTCCAGACTGTGGGGAGATATCTCCCTTTGAAGCATGGGGCCTAGGTCACACCCCACTTCATGGCATTTCCTACTGGTGAGCTTAGCAGTGTGCTGCCTTCTGTGCCAAGTCTCCCCAGGCATTTTACAGGAAGCCTGAGTGCCTAACTTGGAGTTGTGAATTCCACTGAGCGACAGGGCATCTAAAACGTAGGCATTGCTATGCTCAGCTTGATTCCCTCTGGTGAATCCCACCAAAAGGTTTCATAGAGCAGGGCCAAATACAATTTAATTTCCACTAGTCATGAGTCTCAGCACTTTAACTGAGAAAGTAGCATACTTTTTAGAAGGACAAAACCGGGACAACACCAAATTCACTCAGGAGTTTTGATTAGAAATCTGCAATGCATGGGAAAAGAAGGTAGAGAAACAGTGACTGTGGTATACCTGATCAACCAGCTGGGCCATAAACTGAAGCTTCAGGAGAAGATACAGGAATAAATCCCCTAAAGCACATCATGAGCAGGAAGCAGTTCCTCTGACCTCCTGTAGGAAATCGGCTTAAGCCCAGAAACCTGAAATGTCTCTATTTTCCCTGCCTAGATCTTGGGAATAGTCATACAATTATCAAGCCCTTTTAAATAACCAACTATAACATTTGTCTTGCAATGTGCAGACCAGTTGAAACTATTTCAGCAACAAATGGAAAGACTGCAAATAAATGTCTGTTAACTATAGTCTACTTTTACCTTAATTGACGGTGGTATCAGCAGAGTTTAACATCTGTTGTTGTCATCCAAACTGCATGTATGTGTGCTAAACACTTGGAGAAAAATTATTAACTTGGCATACTTATGAATCGTTCTGGAAGGGCAGAAGGTTACTGTGGAAGGGTTGGACTCTGCGGTCTAGTGGAGGCAAAAAATAGACATATCCTTGAACTCTTCAGCCCACTGCCCTAAAAATAATATGGGCTATCATGACTCAAAGTAGGAGAAAGGTCCAAAAATCCACTAAGAACTGAAAATGATTCTGAAAGATTCTGCGCCATTTATAACATGCAAAAGATTCCATTATCTTGAAAACTACTTTAACCACCATGCACAATTCCCCAGCACTGAAAAGGTTAATTTAGCAAATTGTCTCTTTCCATCCTCTTCATTCTCTTCTGTGTTAATTTACAGTGCTTAAATTACAATGTTGAATTAGAGGGGGATTTAAAATACTTATTTTGTGCTGTCTTCTGTGCTGAAATCCTGATTGTGGCTTCTTTTCAGTTTTCTTAATTTTTAAAATTGTGTTTAGTAAGTGGATGCATCATTGCTGCTACTCAAATCATGTAATTCCTCAAAGTGATACCAGTGAAAGTCTCTGAAAATGACATTGCAATGTAGGGCAAGCTGAAATGAGAGGTAATGAAAGGTAATGAAAAAGTCAGCGGTAGACAAGATGATGCCATGATGCGAGGACAGGCAAAATAAAACACTTAATAGAAGTCTGTGGAGTTGGAATTAGCCACTGTGCAGAATGGGCCGCATGTGTCACAGAAGCAATACTCTCATTGTGAGTGGGTGGATACAGACTGTCAATGTGGTACAGAACTTTAACTGCTTTTGCTCCCTACAGGCTACTTGAGGACTAACATTGCATCTGTGAAAGAGGAGTTAGCATGAGCATGTTCAGTTGCAACGTGGAAAAGAGAGGATGGGATTACTTGAGCGAAATGGTGGAGCAAGTAAACACCAAAGTATTAGATCCATGCAAAATAGTCGCTCAAAATGTGGCTTTATTTGGCATAGAGGTGCTATCAAAGACATGATGTTTGTCCTGTGAATGTTGTTAAAATTAGGCAAAAGACTTTTACGGAGAGTGTGTGTAATTCACCCTTTGGCCGAGGGCCAGCACAAAGCTGCTGCATCCACTACATTCAACTTAGGTACTGAAACCTAGAGTGTTGAGTGTGCAGGGAGTACACACAGACGTGGCTCTGCATTCCTGCTCCCAACATGCCAGTCAGCATAATACAGACCAGCAGATGATTGCCCCGTAACAGTCAAGGTTCATTCTTTGTTCTGGGGACCATCCAGCTATTTATTTATTTGTATTTCAATAGTATTTCAGTGATGGACCAGGATCCTATTGTGCTAGCTGTTGTACAGCTACCGAACAAAAAGACAGTCCTGGCCCCAAACTGATTACAGTCTAAGTCTAAGGGAAAAGAGAACATGTAGATACAAACAGATGCACAAAGTTCAAAGGAACAAAGCAACAATGGGGTGGCATGTCTCCTCACAAACACACTGTACCCGCCCTCCACTTTCTACAATGGTTTCCCACAAAATATCAGATCAAGTTCTTGGTCCATAACTTCAAGTCACTCAATGGTCTGGGCCTAGGATACCCAAAAGATCACCTAAAGCTCCAGATAAAGATGGTGGTCAACAACTTTGCTGCTCCAACACAATGGAACTCTCTACAAAAAGGTTAACGCTTATCCGTGTGGGAGACAAGGCTCTCTTGGGTGTCAGTCTAAGACTATGGAATGAACTCTTCCAAGAGCTAAGGATCATCACAAACCTCTCTACCTTCCACTCCAAGTACAGGACACATTTCTTTGACCTGCTTTTTCTAACATGTGCACAGAGAAGCGCATATACTGTTTTGACGTGTGACAAAGAAACAAATAATGAAGATCTCCCTAGTTTCTTTTTTTCATCCAACCAAAACTACAGCTGTTTTCAGGCCAATTTTAAGAAAACTCCATTTACATAAATATGCTTGTATTATTCAGAATAAATAGGCAATACCTAAAGCGAATCTAAGTTTCCATAGTTAGTGGATCAGAAGTCTGATTCACATAACTTAATGGTGGAGTAGTGTACATGCTGAGATACAGAAAATAATGTGAATCTTATGTTTATATCAGTATTACATCCATTTGTTTTTTAACAGAATAACTCCATGTATGTCCCCCTTCTGCTTTGACACATTGCAATTGCTTTTGTGAAATTAACTGGGAGATTCAAGGTGCTGTTTTAAAACAAAAAGTTTGATTTTATACAACCAAATATTTTGGTGAATCAGAGCCAAACACTCCAAGATTTTCTCTTGCTCTCTCTATGAATAGCCAACATGTTCATAATTTGATTGGGTTACAAATTATGCTGAATATTCTTTGTGACTTGTAAAAGTTTAATCCAAACTTTGAATGACATTTTTAGTTTTAACAAGAGTGTTTTCTTGTGAACCAGTACTCATTCAATCTTGGATAGCTAGAAGTAGAAATGGAAACAAGATTTAATCTTTTATACCCATTTTGGAGCACATGGCAGTAGACCATGAGACTTTTATCTCTTCCTATCTGAGTACAAACTATTCATTAAAATGTCACATTTGGCTGCATGATTGTCTGAGAAATTCATTTTGTGTCAGGCTAAACATACATCAGGAAATGGAACTGTTGTTGTTTTAGACTCATATTTTCAGTCAAGGTTTTTGAAAGACATGTGGGTTAGTATTAAGCCATTTTTATTTTTAGTTCTTAAGGATTGTGACCCTGTCTTAAAGGTTATTAAATAGAAATATATTGGTTGCAGTTTAAAAAACAAAATTTCAGCTTCTATCTGATTTTAATTATTCCAATGAGAGAAGTTTTAATTTTAACTATTCCTCTGAAGGGTAGAAGAATGTATCTGTAATTTAGAAATAAGCCTTGTGAAATAAATTAAAAATACCATCAATATCTCCTTTATAACTTTAAAATAGTTACACAAGAAAGGGCATGTCATGAGGAATGTAGAATTTCTTCACAAGCCAAACTCTTTGAATTCTGAATTATATTCAATATTGTCCCCCTAAGATTAATTATAAGGAAATTTTAATGTCAGAATTTCTCCAGCGCAGTCATTTGGATTTTATGGATAGGCTAAGCTATGTTAAAAGAATGAGAGGAAGTAAAAGAAAAACACATTAGTACAGTAAAGATATTTAGAGGTGATGGATTGGAAAAACATTGTAAAGAAAAGGCTGAGAAGCAATAGAGCATGGGAGGCCTCCATTATGGATAGTTGGATATAGGGGAGAGCAATGCATGGGAACCGAAGCCGAAAAGGGTGAGATGACATAGGTCTGAGAAAGAAGTCTTGGTCGTAGGGAAAAAATGACTGCAAGGGAGAAGAGATATTGAAGTGAGAGAGAGAGACATGGTGTGCTGTAAGCAGTGTATGTGGGCCATGTTTTCAGTTAGGTTTGCTAAGCTGTACAGAATTTAGAATTCGCATTCAAGTCCTAATATACATGTACAAATACCCCTGTGTTAGTGCAAATCAAGGTATTTGCAGACCTAATGGAGTTTGCACAATCAACATATAAGGTCAGTTTTGAAAATTTGGACCTCTCTGTGAATGTGTCAGAGATGAACAGATGGTCTCAGTGAAGTAGGGAACACATGAATACAGATATCATCGTGATCAACTGACTGCAGACATGCATCTTCCAAAACCACAGCCCTCTACTACTGAAGATAAAGCAAAAGTATCATTAACCCATCCATTAGAGGGGCAGATATGCATATGGGACAGGCTGGCATATGCCATTCAGTGAAGAAAAATGATGCACTAAAACATGTTCCAGGCTGTAACAATCTCTGTTTAAAAAAAAAAAAAAAACCTAAAAAAAAAAAAGAACTATGGATATAGCATAGGTTTCAGAGTAGTACCTGTGTTAGTCTGTATCCACAGAAAGAACAGGAGTACTTGTGGCACCTTAGAGACTAACGGATTTATTTCAGCATGGATATATGGATATAGCATAGTCAGTTGAGTAAGTTTTGTCGAATCATATTGCCATCATTCCATACCAGAGCAGCCTATAGGGTTGTGAAGCTACATTTACAGCAGACTACACTTGTGTGGTACAGAAAATCTTTACAAGTTCAAGATTTTTCTATGAAGAAATCGTGTCTTCTGACAGAACATAAAATACCTTGTGAGGAATTTCTGAGGAAAAAGGTGAGGAACTGGAGGGAGAAGGAAATGATATAGACACTGATAAATCATGCAGCTTTGTGGAATTTGGGTAGGCAATTATGGAGTACTATAGGAATCCACAGATTATCTCTCTAACAGACTTGATCACTGATTACACAAGAAAATCAGCCCAGCTGTTTCAGCCTCATTATTGGAATAGATAGGTGTCCCATCTTTATCAAGATTTCATTCATTCCCCTCCTTTCTCATTTCAAGATGTCTTAATTTACACATAAACTAATAGGCTAATCCTGTCTGTTATATGAAACCATCATCTAATATTAAATAAATCTATTTCCATTCTGGCTGGGAAGAAAAATAATAAAAATACATCTGCAGTAATGCTGAAGGCTTATCCAGTGTATTTAGAATAAATACAAAATTGCTATGATATTCTTCCTATGATTTCATGCCAATATAAGAAGGATTAAAATACTGTCTGAACACACCAGGCTATAATAAAATTGAGGAATTAAAATCACTCTTCAACATACAGTAGATAAACCTTTGAAAATAAGTTAAAAATGGAGCCCTAAATATCAGAATTGGAATATATGAGTCATTTTTTCACAGGAAAAGCTACTTTACAAATGCTCATAATCAGGATATAACAGGAGGCAGCCATTGCATTCCCAGAGATTACAGAATGTACAGGGACTTAAAATTCAAAACGTGGAAAAAGTCTACGGAAGTTTAGAAATATAAAAAACATACACATTTATCATTTCTGCCATAACAAATCTTGCTATTTGAAGGAAAAGTGTAATGATCTGGGAACAATGAGATCGGTATTATTCTAGTACGATATTTCCACTGTCCTAGGATGACCATGGACTTCTCACTGACCATCAAGTGATGGCATTACTATAGTATTCATCATCACAAAAATATGATTCCTGTATTTTTAATACAGCTGCAGCTTGTTGTTTACCAAAATTTCTACTTTTGGCAAAGAAGGAATCTGCCGAAGGCGCTCTCTCTTTAAATCTGCACTTTAAAAAGCTGGTCTTCTGTGTCAGTTTTTTAAAGAGAGACAAAGAGCTACTTGAGTTCTCAAATTGACACTATAGTGAATGTTCAAAGTTATGTTGCACCATCTCATGCTGAATGTGACTTAAAACCATAAAAAAAGAGGAATAGATGAGAGCAAGGGCATGAAAGAGGAGCACAGGTATAGGGTGAATGATATGCTTTCACTTTGATTTTTTTCCACTGCTTGAGTAAGAAAATAAAACACAACGCTTTAGAAACTGTTACATACATTTTGCAAGCAAATAAAAATTTGCAAAATGTGGTTTGGTTTGAAACCGGTCTATCAGTGATATGCACCTTATAAAATGTAAAGGAAAAAATACTTGGGTTGCCATGAAAAGGTCATTATTTCCACACAGTTACTCATAAGTCATATCTAAGATCCAACGTATTTCTTTCTTTTCCCAATATAGGGAGTTACTATGGTTTTTCAAATACGGGTTAAGGAGAGTCATGTGGTTAAAGCACTGGACTGGGACCGAGAGAGTCTATAATCTATCCTTGACTCTGACTCAGACTCTCTATATGACCTTGAACAATTAATTTAATCTCTCTATACCTAAATTTCCCGTTTTAGAAGTGCACATAGCAATACTTTTTTTTGTCAAAGGGCATTGTGAGGTTGAGCTGATTAGGAGTAGAGCTGGGTGAAATGTTTTGGCCAAATCATTTTTATGCTGAAAGCTGCAGATTTGAGTTGACTGAAACATTTCATGTATTTTTGTGAAATTGTTTTGTAAAAACAAACATAAACTTTGAACAAATTGAACTGTTTGGATGTTTTCATTCCAAATTAATTTTAGTTTTGAAATATTTCAGTTTCTTTAAAGAAAAGTTTTAAAAAGCTTGAATCAAATCAAAATGTCTCATTTCAGGTCATACAAACCATTTAATTGGAAAGGGTTCATAAAAGAGCTGCGAGAATGAATAGAGGTTTAGAAAATATGCCTTAGAGTGAGAAACTTATTTAGTTTATCAAACTCAAACAAAAGATTAAGAGGTGACTTAATCATTAATTTAGTAGGAAAAGACCTAACAAGATCCAATAGTTGGAAGCCGAAACTAGACAACTGCAGACTAGAAATATGACACAGATTTCTCACAGTGAAGGTAATTGACAGTTGGAACCAAACTTGCCAACTTTCATGCGGTAAATAAGCATCCTGACTTTCACAATAAACCAAAATCAAGCTAATACCATTTCAAAACAAGGCCAAAACAAGCCAATCCCTAAGAACCCCTACACTCTGTGACTAGATTCCGCCCCGGTGTGCAGTCTGGGACTGTGGTGGGCCCATTGTGCACCCCTGAATCTCTTTCCCCGCCCTTGCTTTTTCTTGCACCCCCAACCCCTACTTGCCAGAAGCTGATTTAAAAAAAAAAAAAAAAAAGCAACAAGCTACAAGCCATAAACTAGCCAACAAGCAACTCATAAGCTAATTTAGCCAAAAACAAGCCCAATTTCTGCTGGTTTTTTTGTGGGTTTGGCATGACTGACTGAAACAATTACTTAGGGACATGGTGAATTCTCTGTCACTTACAGTCTTTAAATCAAAACTGGGTAACTTTCTAAAAGCTATGCTGTAGTTCACCAGAAGTTATGGGCTTTATGTAGAAGTTGAGTGAGGTTATCTGGCCTGTATTATACAGGAGATCAGATTAAATAATCGTAATGGGCCACCCTGGTCCTAAAATCTATGAATTAATATGTGTGACTCACTCAAATATCATGGTGATGGGGTCCAAAGAAGCATGAAGATATAGTTACTAATCTTGGTAACTGTGATTACCTTAATGGCAATCACTTTGTGGAAGATTTCCAGGGAGAGAGAGAGAGTGAACAGTTCATGGCAACATTTTTTTTACTAATTAATTCTGTGAAGGGCATTTCCTACTCTAGAGCAACACAGAGCATCTCCATTTTTTTTTTTGAATGGCTCAAAGAGGGCACATAAAATGTCACCACTTTCTCTGAGAAAATTACTCAACCTGGCTTCTGTTAACCCTCTTATTCACATGGGCTTGGTTCAGTCAATTAGAACACCTGATCCAATACCCTATGACTTGTGTGATAAAATAGCAACCACACAACTTGACTGTGAATATATAACATGGTATTTTTGCAGTTTGTCTAAAAAAAGCCCTACTGGTAGTTATGATTGATTATATTATAATATATTAGAAATGTGGAATGAATGCTGCAATTTGCAAAAAAGAAAAAAAAAAGAAAACATCACTGTGATTATTTCACCAGTTTGTGAGACTTCGGTGTCTTCATTCAAAATCCTAATGATCTATTACCTTACTTCTGCTCCTTTGATGGTAGGTGATCATTTTATAGTTTTGTAGTCATACAGGCCCATATTCAGAAAGACACTTAGGCACATGCCTAACTTCAAGCATGTCAGTAGTTCCATTGTCTTGAGCAGTCCCCCTGACTTCAGTGGGACTACTCACATATTTAAATATCTTGCTAAATTGGCACCATAATATATTCCTTAAGTGAAACACATTGAAAGAGACTAGGCCTCATTTACCACTGCATCACATCAGTGTAACTTTGCTTAATTGTGTAAAGCTGGTGTTACGATGTTGTGACTCAGACCCAATGTCTTCAGAAATCAATTTATGTAAAAGGGAAGACCAAATGGAATTCAGCATTTAGTCAATTGAAGGACAATGGGCCCTATAAGAAGAGAAAAGATTAAACACACAAACAGAAAAAAAATTCAATTTCTTTCTCTTATTTCTTCCCTGTCCCAGGACCTTCACAATGAAAGTCACACCCACCTTCATTCATCCCTTATCTTCTGATGTTTTTCAAGCCATACTTTGTGCTGGATGTTCATGCCTGGAGCATTGTGTGTCCTTGGCACATGCTTCAGGACAATACAGAACTCTCTCATCTCTCTGAACTCAGAAACATGCATCATAGTCAGAGAGGTGGCTGTAAGCTCAGTAAAATGATGGGTCATTGAGGTCATAGATCTTTGTCATTGTTCTTTATTGTTCTTGACTCAGGGGGAAGGGGGAGCTTTTCTCTTGTTTTCATTTTGTTTATTATAAGTTTGAGGTTACTTTGATGAATGTTACTGTTTCTAGAAGGTTGGCGCTGGTGTAGTATAACATAGACCTCAGAGCCAGCAGCTGTGTGCAAAAGCAGTTTTGACAATGAATATTCATCCTGACCTGCAGACCTCCTGCTACTCTAGCCATGATCCTCACAAAACTAATCACAGCCGAAACACAATCTGCATTGCTATAAGAAAGAGAACCAGAGAGACATCAAAAACTAACCCCTGGTTCAGGGAATATAATAGGTGAAATCCTGGCCCCACTGAAATTAATGGGAGTTTTGTCACTGATGTCTATAGAGCCATGATTTCACCAAGTGAAATCTTATTAATGTGTTTTATGCGTGCAGTAGGTTAACCAGCTCTGGTTCAAATGAACTTGTGCTAGAAGTAACATTAATCTGGTTAGCAGTTTTCTACACTTTTGAAAGCAACGCTCCGCACTTACCCCCTTCAGGAAAATGAAACCAATTGTGCCCTCTATGCAGTCCCTCCATGTGTTTTTAAAGTCCTACTCTTCAGTTTATATATCTTCCATCACACACTCCCCAGCTGCTGCATTATGCCCCTTCCCCCTGGGAGAGGGCCCCACACTTTGGAAAATACTTATTTAAGCAGTCCATGGTGGAGCTGAAATCTGGGAGGGCATTGCACCGCTCTTTACAGACCACTGAGGGTACTGATTATAGCATCATGAGTTATTCCTCCATTTGTTTTTGGTCATTTAGTCCCATATTAATAGTCTAGAAAATGAATATAAGCAGGGAAATTAGGGGAGCATGGCTCTGGTTTTGCTTTAATTTTCCTGCTTATGTTCATCATTAAATGTGATATAGTTTTGATGAGCTTTTTGATAATATCACCATTTCCATATCATGCACATGGTAATTTCCTTTGTAAGTAGCCTTACTATGTGCATCATGCGCTCCAGTACTTATGTTTGATCTGAAGATGCAGAATTTTCATCTGTAAACACACAGCATTTTTTCCTTATGGATGCCAAAGTGGATAAAAAAAAATACCCCTTTGGGAATTAGAAGATAATGAATGATTGGCATTTGGTACAACTCCTTATTCTAGTGAGATTTTGGCATGTCACTCCTTTGGAAATTTAGTCTATTGAATGACACCCACATTTACCAGATGGCCTGTCAAGGCGTACTATGTGTCAACACCTTTCCAGAATATCACTTGAATCCTGGTTCAATTTATTCATGGGTATCTGATTTGATTTTACTGAATAAGTTAGTGTATACATTTATTTCCACTCTAGAATGCCTCCTGTAACCCTACAACAGGTGAAGCTATTGTTTTACTCCCACCATCCCATCCATGCACAGGGTGTGTGTGTGTGTGTGTGTGTGTGTGTAGGGGCAAGAAGATGCTGCATTCCATGAAGTAGTGTGTGTGTTCCCCCTTGCTCTCGGAGAGTAGTAAGCATGCCTCTGAAAATGTGTGGTGCTACTTGTCACCCAGGGCCTAAATGGAACAATCGTGTATCATAGATAGGTTTGGGACCAGTTTTTCAATGGTTACCTTTAATTTTGAGAACCTTGGTTTCTGGGTGTTCCGCATCAGAAACCTTGGGGTGGATCTTTCAGAGCTGAAGAGCATCCACTGCTCCATTTAATATCAGTGGGGATTTGGTGCCTCTGAAATTCAAGCCCTAAGTGTCTAAAAATAGAGGCCACATCACGTGAACTAAGTGATATACCCTAGGCTACAAAAAGTGTCGGTATCAGAGCCAGGATTATAACTCAACAAGTCTGAGCTCTCTGATCTCTGCTCACACCACTTTCCCATGCCACTCCTTGGTAGCGCTTTCAGTAATGCTTAGATACCATGGTGTTCTGTATGAGATAGGTAGATAATATGGCTATTCGGCTTGGTATTTTATGAATAGTAATGACCACCAAGAAGCAGTGAGTGTGTGTTGACACTATGAGCTAGGGGTGTGATTCCTCTGCTTGAGTACACCTGCTCGCACTAGCTCTCAGTGACCTGGCATGAGTATAAATAGCAGCAAAGCCCCGGTGGCCTGGGTAGTGCCAGCAGTGGCACAGCTGAATAGTGCCGAGTACAAACCCAGCTGAAACTGGTGGATATGTACTCAGCTATGCTACCACTGCTACGCTGCTATTTCTACCTGGGCTAGCTCAATGAGAGCTAGCATAAGTATGTGTATACAAGCAGGAGCATCACACCCCTAGCTCGTAGTGTAGACATAGCCTATACGTGTGTGTATAATAGACGCATGTTGGGTCAGCCCTCATCACAGTGGTAATCTCTGCATGTTGATTTGTCTGGATTTGTGCATAACAGAAGTGGAAGAATGGTCAGCATAGCTTTCCTGAGCAGGTTTCATCCCTGGCCATTGACCATTCTAAATAAATATATTTTTTTTGGAGGGGGGGGGGGGCTGTATCAGCTGCTGGTTAGAGCAAATAACTAGAAGCCAGAAAACTTTGAAGTTCAAATTGTAATTAAACCACTCATGTGACCTTGAGTAGATCACTGTTTATGCAGCCACCAACCCCAACTCAAAATTGAACTTATCTCTGCAGACATATATTATATATATATATATTTAAAAGAACAGGAAAGAAGCTATGTACCTCACCAACCGTTACATTCTGGTTGTACTGAATTTCTTACCCGATGTCAGAAAATTAATACAAAATACACTTATTCCTTTATCTGTTACTGTACCTATTCATTTAAATGGGTTTGTGGTTGCATTATGATTAGCATAGATATCTGCACAGGCAATTTATCTGATTGTTTTTAACACAGCTTATTGCCTTATTTTACAATATAGAAAGATGGATTTTTATGGCTTGAATAAGCCCATTTATTTTATGAGAGATGTGTATAATCCATAGTACTTAGTTCACAAGGTTCAACAGACAAAGCTACTGCTGCCCAGTACACTAATAAAGGTTATACCATGAACCTGAATCAAGCTGAATGTGGACGGTATGCAGAAGGCTAATGAGGTGAGGGACATAGGGGAAAAAAGGAGGAATGAATGATTGATGTGCCATAGGTCAGGGACACTTGAGTTTTTGCAGATGCCTAGGGAAAAACAACTGGGGAGGATGTGCTCCTGCAGACATAAGAAATCTCTGACACATCTTAGCATATAATACTGCAGGAAACCTTTTATGGTATGTGCTTCAAATACTAACAATTCAACCAAACTAAACTGGTTGTGCCAGTTCGCACACACACCAGTTGATAGACTTGGTCAGAAAGGAAGCAGGATGTATTTGTAATGTTTGCAGAGTTTATAATACACTACAAAGGAATGCCAGTCAGAGGTGTTTCTGCATTATTATTAGTAGGGCCAGATTTTGCAATTCTGGGTCATGCATAGTGCTTTACTCCAGGCGTCATTCTGTAGACTGTTTTGGCATGAATCATGCAGATAACAGCTACTAGTAGAAGAAAGGGGTTGAAAATCTACCCTTTGTTTATCAAGCTAAGCATGATGAACTAACCAAATAAATAGAAAGAGACAGTGCCCACCCCAAAGAGCTTCTAATCTAAATTTAGACAGAACCACAGACAAGGAAGATGTCACAAATGGGTGGAAATAGAACAGGGGAGGACAGGGTTATGGGAGAGGTACATCATAGGAACCACACACTCCTCAGAAGGCCGCAGGTGTTCAATTTGTTTTAAATATGTTGAATGATGGTTGGTGATAGTTACCATTTCTGTTTATTTATTGGGCAGTGTAATGAGGCATGAGGCAGCTGAGGGGAAGCCCAAAGGGGAAGGAGAAGTAGTGCTTGCAGGAGGGAAGTGGTGTGATATGGGTCATGGAGATGGACATTGGAGCAAAGGAAAGCAGGGGAGGGGGACAATCTGCATGGTTGGGTGTGAAGCGAGGATGCAGGCATATTTAGATGAGAAGGGAAAGGTGTGTAGGAAACTGGTGTTAGAGAAGTCAGATAGCATGGGCATGTGTGAGGGGCAGTAGGGAGTAGAACAACAAAGGACACCAGTGAGCTTGTAAAATGGGTTTGAAGGTGCCAACGTGGAAAGGGATTGGAGTGTCCAGTGTTATTTCCTTGGTTCTCACTGGAGCATGGGGTGCTGTGGCTGATGAATAACAACCAGAGATCAGAGGTGCCCCTTGAAGCATGCTGCAGTGGTGGTAGGCACACTGGGGAGAAGTCACAGCTGGATCCTAGGGTATTTTTTTCAATCAGAGCATTTTAGGTTACTTCAGCCTTGGTTCAGCCATTGTTAGTTTAGCCAAACACAATAGAATTTATCTTAAATCTTTGGTAGTGTCCCGCATCTTATACTTTCTAGGGCTGTGCTTCATTCCCTGTGTCTCAGGCTAGGGAAGATCAACAGGATGGTGCCTTCATGCTTAATTTTTCTAAGTGTTAAATACAAAAAGGAATTGTGCTTTGATCTTTATAATTTGATGTCATGATTAGAAAGTTACAACAGTTGTTTCCTTATAAGGAAGAGGGGCATTTGCCAAGTGTGCCCTGAAATATATGCATGCTCCCTGCTGACCACTGAAACACATGCTGAGAGAAGTAGTTTGCCTAAAAGCATGATCTTCTGCTGAATGGATGTCAGTGTAAGGTGTTGGAATGCTGTACTGTGATCCTTTTGGACCTCACAATTTAAGTACAATCAGGCCAGGTAAGGGAGATTTCTCAGGAACAGCTAGAGTTGAACAAATTAAGGTGTTAATATTTCCTTTTTTTAATGTTGAGGTTCATCTGGCACAGTGAGAGCTTTTGCAGATGATTGGTATGGACATATTAATTAGCAAATAAAAGTTATTGCAATTTATTTGTTGTGATTAAAGTTATAATAAGTAAAACTAACTAGTCAAAAAGTAATTAGCCATAGGGCTATGTCAATAAGATTATTTTTTTATAATTTTCCCTAAGGTGGCAAGGACATCCTAGCTTCCCCATTGTGCTGGTCGTTCCTACAGGGGTCTAGTAAAGGGTGGTTAGTGGAAAACATCAACAGTAGTTATGTAAGGAGTTATTTTCATTGCAAACTCTGAATTAATCTCTCTTTTCCTGACACAAAAATGGCAGGTTCCCAGACACTTACAATAATTAGCCTCTTGAAGAAGAGTGAATAGTATCAATGCTCTTTCACTAACAGCTAATACTAGCTGGGCTTTGAATCCTAAGGCACTGAATACATTGCCATTTTGCCTGATGATAAGTTGGTACTCGTGTTACGTGTCGCTTCTAGCGGACCATGACAGTCTTATCCTTAAGGGGGATTCTGTCCCTAACTCAAGCTTGGGGCACAGCCACTCTATCA
Source organism: Chrysemys picta bellii (assembly GCF_011386835.1). Classification (NCBI taxonomy): domain Eukaryota; kingdom Metazoa; phylum Chordata; order Testudines; family Emydidae; genus Chrysemys; species Chrysemys picta. The sequence goes on along the minus strand of NC_088804.1, from coordinate 31,091,609 downwards.
GTTCATAGTTGCTGCTACTTCTCAGGAACACACTCCAGTGAAGGCATAAGGTGGAAAGGGGAGAAAGCATGTTGCTATATCTGATGGCACCCTAATTTTTATGACAGTGGTTAAGGCTTTAGGGTAAGCCACTAACTGTTTTATGCTTACTTGTAAAAGTGCACCAGTGAAAAGAGATTTTTATTCTACTTTAATGTGAAACTGGTGAAAAGTCAATTTCCTTTTCATGAGGAGCCTTTTGCACCTGTTTACGTTGACAGGTAGTGTAGTGGCCCTATCTCCGTAACCGAGCATCCAAGTGTCCATTGCTCAATTTTGCTCACTATCGTGGGTCAAAAAGCTGCCAGCATTTACTTCTTGGATAAATCTGAAGTGATTGTGGAAACTGATAAAGCTTTTCATGATTCTTGCCAAATGTTGCTCCCACCCTTAAAAAAAAAAAAAGACAAATTTGACATCAAATATGGGGGACGACAGCTCTGATAAGTGGCCATTCTTATAGCAGGCATCATTATGGAGCTGTCATTAGTAAATGCTACATGCTATTTTCCTTATGACTACGTCTGGGCATGAGACTTTACTAAGAGTAAAACCACAAGTACCTGACCTACTCCTGTAAATCAGGTTGAGAATAATTCACATGTGTATCTTTAGGGGTGGGTGACCTGCAAAATAGACAAGCATTTGTGGGAAAATCTGTGAATCATGGGCACACCATGCATGTATTGCAGGGAAGGATGTATATGCATCTAGGATAGAATCTACCTACTTGCTTTTGTGTTTTTTCCAGGGTAAGATCAAATAGACAAATCACCAGCTACATAAATAAATAAATATGGGGGCTCTGTTTGCAAAGTGGGCTTCAGGCTGGTGAATCCAACTGTTCTTTACTGAACAGAGGATGGGAACAGAACAATAGAGATATGCTTCCATCTCAGCAGTCTTCCTTCCCACCTTCCATCTCTGCAATACAGCCATCCTTGTTCAACCTCACCCAGTCAGGAATCAGATCTATCAGCAAGAGGCAAATTCTAATCTCCCCATTTCATGGGAGTGGAATGCCCGGAATGCAGAAGAATCCATCCCGTTCTGCTCAGCAGGGGAGAAGGGATGTAGGGCACTTGCAAAGAGACATCCTGCAACCAAGCAGGTATGCAGCAGGCCAGACCAGGAAAGGGAGAGCCCAGCAGCTATGGTGGTAAGGGACTACATCCATGAGACTGTACTCATGACTGTTCTGGAGGCTGGTGGGGGTGGGGAGAGTGCATTCCCCCTCTCTAATTCCCACAGACATCACTCTTTCTGGTTTACTAGCTGTGCTCTGGACCTAAAATTTGGTCCTCTCCCCAGTACCCGGGCCAGGTACTAACTACTAGCATCAGTCAGGGATAAGGATTCCCCTCCAGAAGAGGATGACTGTGGAGTCTCAATTGTGAGAGCTAGCTCTGCAGCCATTTAGGGAATTCCCATCTCCTTGCAGGTGAGGGAGGTCAGGACATCTATGCACATATGGATCTTCCTTCCCATCCTCTCCTCTCCCCCATCTGTCCATATCCTGCCTCAACTTGCCCCGTACCTACTGAGGGGTATTCCAGCAAAGCTGAGCTGCGTACTGCTCAAGGGGTATAACAGATAAACACCCTATAGAGCCCCTTTCCTCTCCTGGCCCTTGCACTGCAGAAATGTATGATGGGCTCGATTTAGTGTTGTCCTGCCCCTGTGCTGTCATCTACACCAGTGCCAAGTGGGTGCAATCTACACCACCAAATCAGAAGAGTTGCATTTTGCACCCACTTCACTCTGGTGTAAACAAGCACACAAGGTGGAGAACAATGGGGAATCAGGTCCAGGAGAGGTGTAGGAAGGTTTGGCCGGCCCTTCATGAACCCCAGAGCCAAAACTTAATGGATAAAATATGGACATTCTTGGAGTCCCAGATTTATTCCAGCCGTAGGAAATCTGGTACAGGATTTTGACTCTAGTTCTCTTTCCTCCTCCCCCCACCATTGAAATCTAAAATCTAAAATCCCAATTTTCTTCCCCTTTTTAAATATGACTCGCCTCCCCTAAGCCTGTTTTCTAGCCTAGATATAAGAGGCTTAGCTGATTGAAATATACAAACCGCCCATAGACAATTTTCTTTGCAATATAAGGGAGGCAATGGTATTTTGCAGTATGTACACCGTAGAAAATGATTTTCATAAGTTATTCAAGGCAATTGCTTTCCCTTTTGCAAGAAAAAAAACAGGCAATGATACTGATGTAAATATATCTGGGGCCAAATTCAGCATGGTGCGGAGCATCTGCGAATCCTGTTGAAGCCAGTGAGTGGCAGTCACTCAATATCCCTCAGAATTTGGCTGACATAGGGATAGAGAGAGTATTAAATATAAAGTATATAAAAACAAGAGTAAAAAAGTAGACCTCAGCCCCTCTGAAAAAGGATTCTGCTTGCTAATAAGGAGTGAACAGAAGGATGTGCTCCAAACCTGCACATCTGTCTAAAATAGCAATAGAGCCAATATTTTCACTGATTCCTCTGAATAATATTAAATTCTAAACTCCAATGAATGCTAACCTATTGTCTTCCCAAATAGCCATGTATCATTATGTTTCATCCTGCCCAAGTGATCACAGATGTATTTCACTCCAGGTTTTCACAACTGTTTATGTTAGTCACAGCAGATTGCTCTGAATAAAATGTGTCAAATTGCTTTCAAGACCAACCACTTTGCTCAAACACAAAGGCAAATATTTCTGTGTCTATTTGCAGCTTGAAAATATCCCTAAAGAGCACAGCTGGCTAAATTGCAGTTAGCTTTGTGTAGATTTAGTGCAACTGAGGAGAACCCCCCAAAGGCTCAAAAGACTAAGGACCTGATTCTCCAACCTTTACTCAGGAGTTATATTCATATCTGGTCAAATTCTGATCCCATTAAAGTAAATGGGGATTTTTCCCTTCAGTAAGACCAGGATTTAGTTGCAAGAATATAGGAATTAATTGCCTGGATAGAAGCTGTTGTTATTTTGAAAGTCTGGCATCCTCTTATCCACAGTCAGATGTCTTATGTGTCTAATTATCTGATTGTGCTCACTTCCTAGCTTAGCATTTCCCAAAGTGTGGGACATACCCCCTGGAAGGCATGAGGACTAGCGGGGCTTGGAGGCAGGGAAGATGTATACATTAAGACAGGCTGGCCTTCAGCAGCACATGGCAAGGTTGAGTTAGGAGGGAAACAGTTTGTTTCATTTTCCTAAAAGGAGTGGGGGGGAGGAGAATCTGATTTCAAAAATCTGGGAAATGCTGAATTAGCCAGATGTAGAAACAATATGAATTAACCCCCCAAAATTTGTAATGCAAAAAAAGGAGCATAGATTGAAACCAGGCTGAAAATCAGACCTTCATTTGACCTTATTAAACCAATCAGACCTTATTAAAATCAACTCATATCTTATTAAAACAAATGTTCAGTCGCCTCCTTTTGAAAATGGCAAAATATATGTATCCATTCTTTCTTGTATCTTTGGAACACAGACAATTGACCTGCAGATAGTAAGAATATTCCCCTAAGTTTACGTGTGATAGTGTCCTGTCCTTGAGTCCAAGCACCACAGTGAGAACAACTGATCAAGGGAGGACATGCATATTAAATTATAACATGTATACATCCAATCACGACGCCTGTATGTCCCTGTATAAAACAGGCAAGAGTCAAAACAAGTCTGTCACCCTATGACATTCTTCTTGCCTGAAGGGCAACCAATAAAAAAACAAAACCAACTGTACACTTAAAACACAGGTTTTGGATCATAAAAGTAGCATCAAATAATATTTTAAAGGCATACTGTGTGTGGTTAAATAGGACTTTAAACTCTATTCTGTGAGGGGGGAGAGAGAGAGTTGAATTGAGCCTTTTTATTTGTTCTGGGCAGAAATCTAGCACACAAGGTCTGAGGGCAAAATGCTTTTGTTGTATTTAATTTTTCTATATACATTACAATTTATTATTTTGTACAGTGTGTGTGAGCATACAAAATGGGTGTGTGTGACAGAGAGAGAGAGCATAGCATTCTCATTTCTCCTTTTTTTTTTAAAAGGGAAAGAATTAATCCATAATAGACCCAATCCTTTTGAAAAACAACAAGGAGTCTGGTGGCACCTTAAAGACTAACAGATTTATTTGGGCATAAGCTTTCGTGAGTAAAAACCTCACTTCTTCGGATGCATCCGAAGAAGTGAGGTTTTTACTCACGAAAGCTTATGCCCAAATAAATCTGTTAGTCTTTAAGGTGCCACCAGACTCCTTGTTGTTTTTCTAGATACAGACTAACACGGCTACCCCCTGATACTTGACATCAATCCTTTTGGGTACTGTGACAGACCCAGACCAGTGGGGTACAGGAGTCTGATCCTGTTGGGATCCAGGATGTGGGCAGGCGAAGCCCGCCCACTGCTAAAGGATCCCCCCCAGCCTAAGGGGGGGTCCACAGGGCCTGGAGACCAAAAAATTACGGGGGTACAGGAGTCTGGTAGAGGGAAAATATACTGGTCACTGGATGAGTAGTTTTCTGTTCCCTGAGTGACGAGAGCAGGGGCTGCACTAGAGTAATCAGGAACCTGCTAGAACCAGTTAAGTCAGGCAGGCTAATTAGGACACCTGGAGCCAATTAAGAAGAAGCTGCTAGAATCAATTAAGGCAAGCTAATCAGGGCACCTGGGTTTTAAAAGGAGCTCACTTCAGTTTGTGGTGAGAGCGTAAGGAGCTAGGAGCAAGAGGTGCAAGGAGCTGCTGCAGGACTGAGGAGCACAAGCATTATCAGACACCAGGAGGAAGGTCTTGTGGTGAGAATAAGAAAGGTGTTCGGAGGAGGCCATGGGGAAGTAGCCCAGGGAGTTGTAGTTGTAGTTGTCATGCAGCTGTTACAGGAGGCACTATAGACAGCTGCAGTCCACAGGGCCCTGCGCTGGAACCCGGAGTAGAGGGCGGGCCCGGGTTCCTCCCAAACCTCCCAATTGACCTGGACTGTGGGTTCTTCCAGAGGGGAAGGTCTCTGGGCTGTTCCCCAACCCACATGGTGAATCTCTGAGGCAAGAAAATCCACCAATAAGCACAGGACCCACCAAGATAGAGGAGGAACTTTTTCACAGTACTTACAGCTTTTTGTTTTGCTTTGTTAACAATAGGCCTATCCTGCAAGGTGCTAATACATGTCCTGAGTGCATTCAGTTCAAACTAAGTGGGAATTGAGGCCACTCAGCATCTTGTAAGAGGCATTAGGCAAACTGAAGGACCGAGCACAATGTGGCACTTGCCTTTTCCCCAAGTCGTTTTGGCATGCATTTTTAATATAGAGAGTTTGCATCTTAAATATGTGTTTACACAACAGCCTGGGACCGCTCCAGGAAAAACAATTTCACTTTATTGGTCTAGAATATGCCTTTTAAAACATTTATAAATAGGTATTTCACCATCAGACTAGAAGAAGCTCCTTCAGAGACAGTCTGTGCATAATACACATTTGTAAAACTTATTTAAATACATTATTTACCAAACAGAGACAGGAAATGGCTCCTTCAGACAAATTCCAGTCTCTCAGGAAGATATTATACATACTGAGAAATATACAAACATATCATATACCTTAAAAGAGCTGCTAAACTATCACTTGATTCAGCCTCAGTCATCTTATTCCTGCAATTAAACCTCACTCAGGTTATAATATTAGTTCCCATCTGTATGAGTAAAAAGAACAGGATTACTTGTGGCACCTTAGAGACTAACAAATTTATTAGAGCATAAGCTTTTGTGGACTACAGCCCACTTCTTCGGATGCAGAAGTGGGCTGTAGTCCATGAAAGCTTATGCTCTAATAAATTTGTTAGTCTCTAAGGTGCCACAAATACTCCTGTTCTTTTTTGCGGATACAGACTAACACGGCTGCTACTCTGAAACCTGTCATCTGTATGAGTGTCACTGTTGAAACATGAGATCATTGTCGTCATTATCAGAATGTTTCTTTTGAAAGTGAGTGAACAAAGGTGGGATGCACAGACAAAAAATAAATTAAATGTTTATGAAATGCTGGAGATTCAAAGTTTGCTGTGATGTCATGTTTCTTAGATCAATGTTTCTAGCCAAAATGAGAGTCCAATTTGTCTTCCTTCCTGAACACTTTGAAAGGGTTCACACCCACTCACCTACCCCATAAGGTTCAGACTTATTTTTTGGGGGGTGGACTGCAAATTTTAGTCTGGTTTCATGCTTAAACTTATAAGACTTTTTTAAAAATACATGGTGTTGTATCAGCTCAGGATCATTTAAAACTGGGTCCATCTTCGTGAACATCAGTGAAACTTTCAATGACACATTCTCTGAGTCTCAGGTTTGAAATAGGACCCTGAAACATGGCAAGATTTATGCTACCTGTGGGAACATGGGAGATATCTGTATTAATTTCATGAATTTTATATGTTTATCTGTGGACTGGGTGGTTATTGTGGTGTTAGCTAAAGGATAACTAACAACTAAATTAGATTCAGGTAGATGTGCCACAACCAAAATCAACGGCTATAGAGATCTTTTTGTAGTTTACCTCCATTGATGTGGAATTGGGGGTCTGGCTGGTCTCACAAATGGTGACGGGGAAGGTCTTGAAAGCAGTTAAAAAGTAGAGTCTCGTATGAGTCAGGGAGACAGAGGGTCTGCAGAAAAACAAGCTACATCATCTTCCTCAGGAAAACAGGAGGGAGATACCTAAATTTAGGTAAAGTTATATCCATTTAGGCTTTTGTTATTTTAATCCCTTTCTTTCTACCTGTCATGTTCCTATGGATAAGTCAATCAGACTTTGTTTTGAAGAAGTTTTCTTTGCCACTGCAGTTTCATTCCGTCACCAGCTCCTAGAGAGAAGTTTATAACAGAGTCTAATCCCAGTTAACCCTGAGGTAATGTGGTTTGTGTGGTTTAAAACAAAAAAAAGGGGGGGGGGGGGGATAGGGGGAAGGTTTTCATAGTCTGGCCAGTTGAGACTAAGAGTGGGATGAATTGTGGGATTCCATTGTGAGAGAAATGCAGGTCCGGGCCTGTCACTTGGAAAGGGCAAGAGAATGAGAGCATGAGGTCTGTCTTTATCCTTAATCATAACACCACCTATAAACTCAGCAACTCACGTTTTCCCCTCCACCAGTTTCTCTATTTTTGAATGCCTTATTCTCGTCCCAATTTTAAAGACTGAATAAAAATGCAAAAGTCTATGATAGGGATAGTTCACCATCCCCACCTCTTTACTCCCCCTGCAATTGCAAGGAAATGATTGTGTTAAATATTCTCACTTAATCCCATGTGATGATGGATTCTCAGTGCTCCAGAGGAAGATGTGGAATGGAGGGGAGGGGAAAGCCCATGATGCCTGCCACTATGCACTTGAAAAAAATTTTTTTCCTGAACCTAGACACAATGAACAGTTTATCCTTGTAAATGTGACCATGAATCACCATACTGTTTAGAGAACAGGAGTACTTGTGGCACCTTAGAGACTAACAAATTTATTAGAGCATAAACTTTCGTGGGCTACAGCCCACTTCTTCGGATGCATATAGAGTGGAACATATATTGAGGATATATATATGTGTGTGTATGTGTAAAATACACACACACACACACACACACACAGCATGAACAGGTGGGAGTTGTCTTACCAACTCTGAGAGGCCAATTAAGTAAGAGAAAAAAACTTTTGAAGTGATAATCAAGCTAGCCCAGTACCTACCCTATACTGGAAACCTACTGACCACTACACTTACCTCCAGCTTCCATCCAGGACACACCACACGATCCACTGTCTACAGCTAAGCTCTAAGATATAACCGCATTTGCTCCTATCCCTCAGATAGAGACAAGCACCTACAAGATCTCTATCAAGCATTCTTAAAACTACAATACCCACCTGCTGAAGTGAAAAAACAGATTGACAGAGCCAGATGAGTACCCAGAAGTCATCTCCTACAAGACAGGCCCAACAAAGAAAATAACAGAACACCACTAGCTGTCACCATCAGCCCCCAACTAAAACCTCTCCAGTGCATCATCAGAGATCTACAACCTATCCTGAAAGATGATCCTTTACTCTCACAGATCTTGGGAGACAGACCTGTCCTCACTTACAGACAACCCCCCAACCTGAAGCAAATACTCACCAGCAACCACATATCACTGAACAAAAACACTGACCCAGGAACCTATCCTTGTAACAAATGCCAACTCTGATGCCAACTCTGTCCGTATATCTATTCAAGTGACATCATCATAGGACCTAATCACATCAGTCATACCATCAGGGGCTCATTCATCTGCACATCTACCAATGTGATATGTGCCAGCAATGCCCCTCTGCCATGTACATTGGCCAAACTGGACAGTCTCTATGCAAAAGAATTAATGGACACAAATCTGACATCAGGAATCATAATACTCAAAAACCAGTGGGAGAACACTTTAACCTGTCTGGCCATTCAATGACAGACCTGCAGGTGGCTATCTTACAACAGAAAAACTTCAAAAACAGACTCCAACGAGAGACTGCTGAGCTGGAATTGATATGCAAACTAGATACAATCAACTCAGGATTGAATAAGGACTGGGAATGGCTGAGCCATTACAAACATTGAATCTATCTCCCCTTGTAAGTGTTCTCACCCTTCTTATCAAACTGTCTGTACTGGGCTGGCTTGATTATCACTTCAGAAGTTTTTTTCTCATACTTAATTGGCCTCTCAGAGTTGGTAAGACAACTCCCACCTGTTCATGCTCTCTGTATGTGTGTGTATATATATATATATCTCCTCAATCTATGTTCCACTCTATATGCATCTGAAGAAGTGGGCTGTAGCCCATGAAAGCTTATGCTCTAATAAATTTGTTAGTCTCTAAGGTGCCACAAGTACTCCTGTTCTTTTTGCGGATACAGACTAATACGGCTGCTACTCTGAAAACTGTCATACTGTTTAGGAAGCTAATAGCTTTTATTCAGTATGACACTATCAATGTCCACGTAATTTTCCATTTTCTGCTTGAATTCTAGTGAAGTGGACTCTGTCGATTGGGAGATGTAATTTATAAGGTAGATTCTTAAAGGGCAGAGAAGGTCAAACATTGATTAACCTCTGAGAAAATATAACCTTTATTGTGAAGATACTGATTTTCTAACTAGAGGAACCTCAGAGGATTCTTTATCCCTTCTGATGAACAAGCCCCACAATGTTAACAAGGATTTTAACATTTTTCTAGTAGACCTTCCTCACAAGCTGGAATAGATTTACAATGCTCATGCTGAAGAGTCAGAAGAAAAATCCTCATTTAAAATGATGACAAAGTCCCTGAAGACCTAAAGTTTTCAATATATCTTCCGGTAGCAACCTTCCCTTGAAGTCGTTCTCTGAGAATCCTCAGCTGGTGGGAATCATCATATCTCGACTGACAGTGGAGCTATGTCAGTTTCCACGATGTGATCAAGTAGCTCATTGGCTGTAGCCTTTAGCAGAGCTTTCAAGATTCCTAATACAGGGAAAAAAACAAACAAACAAACATGGAAACTTAGCTATTTAACCACTGGAATTTCTACCAGCTCCCAAACTATTTTCAGCTAATGTTTCTGTTTGAAGCTCAATAAATTTCCATATGTAGCATACAAGTTTTGTATAGCATATATGTATTAGACATTCCTTTTCCCATCTTCATTGTGTTCATTGACCTTAAACCACTTTCCCATCTTGACATATTAAACCTCCCACCTTGTCCTCTTTCTAGATCTTTTTTAATGAACCGTAGCCTACTTAACTTTAACTTTGTACTTAATGGGCTTCTTAACCTGCTTTCAACTATTTTTTTCTTTACTTAGTCTTTTATTCAGTACTTACCTGCTCTATTTATTTTTGATTCCCACCCACCTCACTTCTTTCTACTTTAACCATTGCAATCTAGCTGTCTATCATCTAAGTGGCCTTTTCCCCAACACCTGAGTACTGTACAGATATTTCCATAAGAAGAAAACATTGTGTCTCACTTCATTATCTAGGGACAAAGTTGCATCTAATTGTAAATACAGGTTGAGAATCTGTTTTTATTAGTAGTAATTAACTATCTGTAATGTATATCTGTATTATAATTATCTGCTATTACTGAAATTAGGAGTAAAAACAACAATTAATAGTTCAAATACAGCTTCCATGTAAAAATACTGCTGTTAAATACAGTTAGTACATATTCAATTGGAAAGGGGCATCTGAGAATTTTGTTCCATGCCATCCATTCCCCCCTTTCCCCATGGGGGGGGTTGGGGTTTAGGCTGCTCTAAGTTACACCAAGGATCATTTTTGCCCCAGACTGACTCCTGTTCAAGGGACGTGAAAAGAGACCAACAGACACCTTTCTCCATCCCCCTCTCAGATGTGCTAAGCATAGTTCAACAAAGGATTGAGCTCTTTTTTTTCTATGCATTGTAATAATAGATCTGTGTCCTCCATACCCTGTTGCCCTTTAAACAAAATGTACTACCTAATGCTCAAGTAAAGGGCAAAATGCCACTAGAAGAAGGAAGACAACGTGGATGAGGTAATATCTTTTATTGGACCAACTTCGGCTAGTGAGAGAGACACAGTTTTGAGCTTACACAAAACTCATGTTCAGGTCTATGTAAACTCCGTGTAAGCTTGAAAGCTTGTCTCTCTCACCAACAGAAGTTGGTCCAATAAAAGACATGACATTACATCACCCACCTTGGCTACAACAACACTGCATACTAAAAGAAGGGGACATTTGGTTATGCAAACGAATTCAGATACTTTCTTTTAGTCAGGTTCACACAGCTGAGCTGGATTTCAGTAAGTTCATTAGCAGTAAGTTTTGCCTAAATCTGATTTCTTTGAAATTCAGATCTGGATATTTCTTGGTTTAGTTTCCACAGGTATCAAGGGTAGAGCTAACAATGCAAAAACTGTTTCCCATGTTAATAAAGGGGTCATTTAATAGTCCTTTATAAAAGAAAGATATTAAATACAGTGTCAGAGTGCCATCAAGAAACTTTTTAATACCCTCCAATTAATATATTTTTTCATCACACTGTCTATCAAAAGGAGAAAATCCTATCAGCATCACTAAATCCTCCTTTAGGGTTTCATTGATCTTAGCCTTACAACAAGATTATCAAAAATAGTCTTACATAAAGATAATGTCTAGGGGCTTTTTGGCTAATCTCAACACTTAATTTTAGATTACATCTAGTAGTTTTCAGCCTCATAGCTATCCTTGTAGATTACATATACATATCCATGTTTACTCTTAATTAAGAAGCAATAATTATTTTTGTTTGCTATGGTTCCAACATGAGTAACACCAAGCATGCCCATAGACATTCTACAATAAGTCTTGAACTCGTTTACAAAATAAATAAATCATACCATGTTAGAGACAGTTTGTTTCTCCTGGGCAAGGAATTCTCTTTTCTTGTGTCTTGTATGTCAGGAATCACATAATTTCATGTACCATAGTCAAACATAACCAGTTGTGGGTGTGCTAATTGTCTTAACCTTGCTACTTTTGTCTAGCACTTATATTGTGTAGACGTTTGGATATCCAAGCCCCACACATATCTCTGTGTTCTACTACCAGCAGCCACATAATAAATTTGTGTAAAAAGGCAACATGTGAAAGATAATAGTTTAATTTGAAGGTAGGAATCCAGAAACACCAATTCCACTACTGAGGAAAGACAGAGATTCTCCAAGAATAAAAGCAACTTAGAAGGAATATAGTGATGGCCCAAAGGACTAACCTAACTCCCATTAAAGACAATGGAAATATTTCATTGGCTTCAATGGAGTTTGATCAGTACCCAAATATAGGTTACCTAAGAAAAGACTGAGATAAAAATGTGTAAGGATGGCAGAGTGTGGCCCCTAATTATAGAATAATAATTCTACTGATATTCTACAGATAAAGAGAGTGTTATTAAAAACTCATCCTTTACCACCCTGCTGTCATTTTGATGTCATGATATCTTCTATTCTAAGAAGAGGAATATTTCTCAATACTATACATGCATAGGATAGTGAATGTTTAATTGTTGAGGGCACCCAATATATGTGTATGCATGTAAATTTTATATAAATCATTGTCTAAATTGGGGTGGGAAAACTATGGCACCATGTGGCCCGGCCCTGCTCCAGCACTTCAGATGGGGCACTGGCAACTCAGCCTTGCTCCAGCTCTCTGACCAGGACAAACCCCTCGGTCCAGAGCACCCTGCTACACCCTAAACTCCTCCTTCCCAGCCCAGAGCCCACACCCCCAACCAGAGCCCTCACCCCCTTCCGCACCCCAATCCCAATTTTGTGAGCATTCATGGCCCGCCATACAATTTTTATTCCTCGATGTGGTCCTCGGGCCAAAAAGTTTGCCCACCTCTGGTCTAACTCCTCTCTTCTCAGTGGTCCTTTAGGAATTTTTTTACTAACCCTATATTGCTCTGTTTAGAAAAAGAAAATAACACACACACAGCCTTTCCAATGGACATAACATTTGCTTGCAGCTGGTTGCTTTCTTTGCTAGAACATTTTCACTTGCATTATTAGTTAATAGCAGGAGGAAAAATGAAAAACAAAATTGCCACTGCATAAACAGAGCTGTGGCCCACAAATGCCTGCACTATTCCAGATGATATTGCTGGAAATTGTATGATTTTTGTTTCTGTAGGTTCATTGTTGAATAACATAATAATTAATATTACAGAATTTGCCTGCTTGCACATTAATAATAGAACTCTTTTGGGACCTGACCCTTCACCCATTAAAGTCAATGTCTTCACTCTTCCTAACTTCATTATATGCAGAATCAAGCCCTGGATTGTCAGAGATATTTGTTCCCTGTAGCTAAAATGCTACTTTTGTCAGCAGCAAAAGAAGCATTCCTTTCCTATACAAATTTGTGGTACCAAACTGCCAAAATGTCTTACTGCAAGTGTTCTTAGATAATATGTTCCTAGTTTGTTCTAATTTACAGTAGGACTGGAGAACATTATGCACATCAGTCTTATAAATAACATCACATAAATAACAGCTGCACTCAGTACTGAAGCAATCGCTCTCCTCCCATGTAATCATTCATTTATAGTGACGATGGAACATTCTTAAGTAGCAGCAACTGAAGTCACATCCTTACATAATTTTGGTTAGATTGCTCAATACTTCATTACAGCACACATTTTTTCCACCCCCTACTTTCTCCCTCGTTGCTTTGCAATAATTAATTTGGATCTCAAAGTCATTAGAGCCTTATTTTAGAATGCCTATCTGGAGTAATGGAATTTGAATGTTAAAAATACAATATGCAAGATGTGACTTTACATTTATAATAAAGGATGAGGGCAGGGATAGGTTTTGTTGCCTTCATGTTAGACAATTCGTAGGTTGAAACAGTGCTGAACAAAACAGATATTTACATTACGCATTATGGACATGTAGAATCACTGGACATTGGCTTGTTGCTGTTAGTTAATAAGCCTCCAAAAAGCTATTTAGCAAAGCATTAAGAAAATGCTTAACTTTTATGAACATGCTTCAATTCCAATGATTTTCATGGGACTCAATAATATCCTTATAATAAAACAGATGCTTAGTAATGTATTGAATAGGGATGGACTTAAACATGCTTAAAAACATAGTTTTTAAAGTTCATACTAGCTCAGGTCCTAATGGAACAATTATCTCCAAGAAAACATTCAGTTCCCTTCTGTATTTATGTTCACCATGATAACTATATTTGGTCATCTTCAGATTCATCTGAGTCAATGTCATTTATCCCATTACCATTCAAGTCACTAGAAAAACTTCAGAGGTGCAAGATCAGATCCCATCTCCTTTGCTCTCCATTTTGTAGCCCTGACCATTGTATCAATATATTTAGATATTTCAGTGTCTGAATTGCAATATTATTTTGTAGAAACAGATGCTCCCCATACATCTTAAAGCTTTTCATCCAAGTTAAGATTAAAATAGTGCACTGCATTTATCTGATCATAAGTCTAATAGATATGACATACTCCATACATATTTTCCTAATAAAGATTATTATAGCTATTGACATTTTAGGGCAGGTTTGCCATAGATGTAAGATATAGAACCTATGGGAGCTTTCTGGGTTCTATTTCTGTCTCTGTCATAGACTTATTGTAATACTTTGTGATATCAAACTTGAGTACCTGAAGTTAGGCACAAAATAAGTGTCCTGGCTCTTTCAGAGGTGCTGAGTACCCAACAGCAGTGGGCCTGATTACCAGAGGTAATTGAGCACCAGCAATAACCAGTGAAGTCAATGGGAGTTACCCATCTTCAACACCTTTGCATTTAAATGTACATCCCCGTGTTGGAAAATGTTGGCTTTAACTCTGGTCTCCATTTCCACATCTGTGAAATTGGGATACAATCCCTACCAAATGTTTGGTCAGAAAATGGAAAACAAAATTCATGATTATTTTGTCCTTTTTGTTTTTGTCATTTTTTTTCTTTTTGTTGTAATTTTCTAACCAGATCCAATAAAGCATTTTGAGCTCCTTTGATGGAAAATACTATGTATGTACACAGTGCTGCTGCTGGTGGTAGTCGTGTTACATGTAGCATATTAAGTAAAAGAGGTCAAAGAAGTGTTAAAAGAATAGCAAAGTGATTCTCAATGAGAGCCAGTAAAAACAGAAAACAATTTAGCCTTTCTTATACTCCTAGCTCAGAGAAAATGTGCTGTGGCGTAATGTACCAGTAACAATGCAGAACTCTTTTATATGGGACAACAAAAAAGAGAGACCTACTTGCCTAAAGGTGAGCTGATATATGATCCCATTACAATATTGCATCTTTTCAGTGAGGCATCTTGATGTATGCACATTAATTCGTACATTTTGGGGTACCAACCCCCAAATACACAGGCAATCGAATTTTCATGTGCAAACCCCATTTGGACAAACGGGTTTTGTATGTGACTATTTTATCACCTGACCATTCAAGTGTTGGTCCATTCATACAAACTGGGGATGATAGGGTCTGAAAATCAGGACCACAATGGCAGCCAGTCTGTTTCCAGCACTGCGGCAGAAATGCTGAAAGAACCACTTGGGGTGGCTCTTCAGGAAAAAGTACCCAAACCCTATCGGGTGCTTGTGGTATTTGGAAATCTTCAGAGAATGCAGCGGCATTACATGTACTGTGCTTCTAAACAGTTTGTGTCTTCTGAGGCATCACACTTATTGTGCTATTTTAATTTATTGCTGACAGTAATTATATCTGATTATTATTTTATTCTACCTCCTTTGTAATATTTCCAGGGTGTCTTTAAATATTCATGCCATTTTAGCAAACAAGTTGTTAGCTTTTTCAAAGGTAAAGACATCAGAGCCTCTTTTGGAGAGCAGAGTACCTCTTGAAGACAGAGGCCACCTTTTCATTACTTTGAAGATAATCAAAATATAAGAGCAGTAAGTCAGGAACAAAAAGATCAGAGTGGCATAACTAAAGCTTATTGAATTTGTGCTGAGGAACCCCAAAAAGGCAGTTCAATTTGTTCCATATAGTTTTATCCTCTAATTCCTAATCACATATGCTGTCTTATTGTGTACAATAAAAAGGCTAATTTGACTAAATCCATTCATAAATGACAAAATCAATAGTTCTCCTTTTGAAAGTCACTCAGCATATAGAATATGAGAATTTATGGTTAGTTTACTACTGTCATGGATGGGTCTCTCTCTGGTAGTAACTGATAAAGCAGCTTTTGAAGTCAGACTGTCACAATAAAGTACTTAAATCCATCTTAATGTACCCCAGGGAAGCGAGTCTGAATTAACCTGGTACCTTAGTTTTATAACAATAATAAGGTGAAAGGGAGTATGCAGCAGAAACTGATTATAATAAGTGATACAAAAGAAGACAGAAACAATGAGGCAAAAGTAAAATGGGGACTGGGATTAAGGGATTCTCACTCAGCCATGTGCAAAAACGTTAAAATTAATGTTGTATTGTTTAGTTAACAGCTGTCAAGTCATTGTAATGTGCAGTATTCTTGCTTTCCTCTTCCCCCTCACCAAGAGCACATTAGAAATCATATTCTCCATCTTCTGAAGACTAACAAAGTTAATCCTGCCTTGCATTGCTTTTAGGACTAAATCATACTGCAGGATGTCTCTAAATTTGTCAGTGAGGATATTAACATATTGTTTAACTTTGCTGTTACAGTGACATGATGAATGGTGTAAAAAATTACTTATGGCCAAATTCTGCCTGCCTTTTATGCTGGTGGACAATGGGGAAAGGTGACGGAGGGTACAAGCAACCTCCCCTTGCATGGCTTATGCAACCCTCAACCCACAGCCTCCTTCCACATTCTGAATCCCTCGGCCCCACCCCCCCAGCCTGGACCCCTTCCTGCACCTCAAATCCCAGCCCCACCCCAGAACCCGCACCCCCATTTAGAGCCCTCACTCCCTCCTGCATCCCAACCCCCTGCCCCAGCCCAGTGAAAGTGAGTGAGGGTGGGGGAGAGCGAGCCACTGAGGGAGAGGGAATGTAGTGAGTGCGGGGCGGGGCCTTGGGGAAAGGGCAGAGCAGGGGGTGGGGCCTCATGGAAGGGGCGTGGCTAGGCTGTTTGGTTTTGTGCCAATAGAAAGTTGGCAACCCTCGGTGGCAGAGAAGAGGTAAATGGTCAGACAGTGGGAAAGGGAGAGGCTTTTAGCAGTAGTGCATTGGAAGGACTAAAGGTAATCAGTGTGAGAAGCTGGGAGGCTGGAAATTAAGAAGTTGCAGTATTTTAGGCAAGATATGATAAAACCCTGGACTAGTTCTTTTAACCACAAAGTTGGAGGAACATGGAAAGATTCTGGAGATGTTGTAAAAGAGGGACTTATTTTGGGGGGAGGGAAAGGGCGGGGGTGTGGGAGGGGAGAAAAGTAGCCTGGATGTGTGGAGAAAATGAGAGAGGGAGTCAAATATTACACTGAGACAGCCATGCTAAGTATTGAAGACAGTGGACATTTAGACAGGGATGACAAAAGGAGGGAAAGGGGACTTTACAGGGTAGGATCATTGTCAGTTTTCATTGGCTAAGCTGTTCAAAGGTGACTGGTGATTTGGGAGCCTGTTTTTAGATCCCCAATTTGGAACATGTTGAAAGGGCCTGATTTTCAGAGGACAGGGGCTCAGCACTTTCTCAAAACCTGGCTCCTTAAAGGTATCTCAACTTGAACACCCAGAAATTGAGGGATCTGAATCACTAGTCACTCTTAAAAACTGTGGTGAATTTATGCTTCAGCTTAGTAGTAGTAGTAGTAAATATTTATATTATAGTAGTACCCAAAGGTTCTGCTCAAGATTGGGGCCCATAGAACAGAGTGCTGTGCAAGCACAGATATAATATGATCCCTGACCTGAAACATTGGCATAGTTGTATTAATTGCTTGTATAACCCCCATAGTTCTCTGTCTCCCTCTAGTAGCTGCACCACATAGTGGTTTATGAATCAGCTACAGCCTTTGGTTTACCAAAACTGGATCTTTTAGGTGGGGCAGTATATGCTCATAGTTTTAACTCTGGATGTTCCAGGTTCAATCTCCATTGCACAAGGGCTATCCGGGTTGGCAGGTTACAACTGGGTGAACAGTGATTTGAATGGGACTCAGGCACACGCTTAAAGTTAAGCATTTCCTTAAGTGCTTTCCTGAATAGGGACACTTTCCTGAAACAGGGCCCAGAAAGAGAATAAGAATGAGGTAGGAGACCTTATTTATGTCCTCAGATTGGTTTCTAATATATTTTATAAATATGAATCTTTATTTGATTCTGAACTGTTTGCATGTGACTGGCTTGAATTGTGTCTCTTGTTTACTAGAGTTGAAGTAACTGTATATAAAACAAACAACAAATTAGACATAACTGTTCAGGATTTTAATTGTAAAGGGAAACTCATGCCCGTTACAACATTCTGCTTGTATTGAACTCAATGTTATATACACATGATTTTGTAAGAAATGGCAGTAGTATAAAAGCTACCTCTACCTCAACCAAAAATTAATACTATGTATATTCCTCAATGCTTTCACTATGAGTCAAAATATAAATAATGGAGAAAGTCATTTTATAAGCTTCATGGGAGGGTGTTTTTTTTAAAGGTGGACTGTTTTAATTTATCATTCTAAATGTGCTGACAGTAAGCACATTTTAAAAGCTCATAGAGCAATACATCAGGTTACCTAATATTAATTTACTTTTTATAGTTTATTTAATATAGTATTGACTGAATTTGCATTTGGATTTATGACCTTTTAAATGTTCAGGGACTAAAACAGTTGTCTAGTAAGCTGGGGTGACAGTTGTGAGACTGAAATAGTTGGCCAATCAGCTTTTTAAATAAATTAAAGATTGTGTAAACCAAAGCAATGTTGAAAATTAGAGCTTTGAAATGAGATCATCAGTTCTAAATCGATACCAATACACTATACGCTCTGTGTTGTTCACTGTCTACTTGGGAGCATTTCAGTAATCAATCATTGGCATTCTGGGTCACAGAGTCAAAGAAGGAGTCTAATTCAGTAAAGTTATAAGACTATCAAAGATCCCTTAGAAAGCAGTATGTCTTTCAGTTTCTCTAAGATCAGATACATAGACAAATAAAGTCAAGTATGTAAATCAGACTGGTTATTAATAGGAATAGGAGAATTTGTTACATTAAGTATAAAACTCATAAATAGGGTCAGATTCCTGGCTGATTATATGGCTGTAACTTCACTGACGCCATCCATGAATTTGACCTTATCTTTGATTTTTGAGTGGGTTCTAAATTTGTGGGGGAGGGAGGGAAGCATTTTCTCAATGGCCTCAAAAGAGTGATTTTGATCCAGGGGTTCTAGCTTGAGAAGAAGGTTCAAAATATCTGAAGTTTAAATTCTATTTACTTAGGAAAAATTAAGTTCCAGACTCCACTATGTTACATGTGGATTTTTATTTGTTTGTTCATTTTTAATAATTTGATTCCCCTTTAATAACCTTACAGCAGTGTTTCTCAAACTGGGGCTGCCACTTGAGTAGGGAAAGCCCCTGGCGGGCCAGTTTGTTTACCTGCCCCGTCCACAGGTCCAGCCGATCGCGCCTCCCATTGGCTGCGGTTCGCCACTGCAGGCCAATGGGTGCTGCAGGAAGCGGCAGCCAGTACCTCCCTCGGCCCGTGCTGCTTCCAGCAGCCCCCATTTGCCTGGGATGGCAAACCGCGGCCAGTGGGAGCCGCGATCAGCCGGACCTGCAGAAGGGGCAGATAAACAAACCAGCCCAGCCGACCAGGGGCTTTCCCCACACAAATGGCGGCCCCAGTTTGAGAAACACTGCCTTACAGAAAAGGAAGGATTGTTTTGCAGTAGGACATAGGGTAGGATTTCTGATGACATTTAAGGGATTTTGATGCTAAGTTGTCATTATTTTTGATGGCAAATGGATGTCTATTTCCATTATGAAATCTGAACCTTTAAATATTTCCATAGCCCCAGGTTCCATTTGGTTAGAAATACACTGGTTCTCAAATTTAAAATTTCGCTGGAAACAGATTTTTGTTTCAATAAATAAATGTTTCCCTTTCTTGTTTGCAATGTGCCCCTCCTTGACAGAAATGTCTCCTCTCTTTGGGCCTGCCACTCAAACTATTACAGTCAATGGGAGCTTTGCCATTAACTTCAATTGAAGCAAGATCAGGCCTGTTATTTCTTCCCTGCTACCCAGCTATTTTTAGCTTGCTAGCTTGAGGAGAGCTAGCACATGTTTGTCTACCTATTTTGGGAAGCACACACACAACTGCAGTGTAGACATACTCTAACCGGCCATGCAGGCCCTGCAACCACACATTAAAAAGTTCCATAGTGCACCCAGTTTGTGGTGTTCAGGCTACATTGTTGTAGATTTACACCTGAATTTACCACACACTGTCTAGACAAACCCGTTAATTTCAATGGGTCTGTTGCTGGAGCAAAGTACTTGGCAGTTCCCGGCCAGTGGGAGCTGTGGAGTCAGTACTCGGGGCAGGGGCAGCGCGTAGAGACCCCCCTGCCTCTCCCCGACGAGCCAGAGGGATGTGCCGGCCACTTCTGGGAGCGGCGTGGAGCCAAGGCAAGTAGGGAGCCTGCCTTAGCCCTGCTGTGCTGCCAGACTGTCAGTGCCTAAAATTTCCCGGTTTGGCTGCAGAAGCCTCCTGGAGATAGTGTGATTCCGGTAAACTCCTGATGAAACCAGGAGGGTTGCCAACCCCACCAGCAGACTAACTGCTGTCAAGTTTTTGTAGGCATCGCAGCAAAGGAGGATAATGTGGTTGTTTTTTGGATGTTTATCTCCATTGGGGAAATGAAGATGGGGAAATATAGCACAAAAAGAGCAAAAAATGACATCCAGGGTCACAGAGGAAGTCTGTGGCACAACTAGGAATTGAATCCTGATCTCCTGATTTTAGGGTTGCCAACTTTCTATTGGCACAAAACTGAACACCCTAGCCCCACCCCTTCCCTGAGGTGGTGCTGACCAGAGCCGCCAGGGTCCCTTTTTCCTGGGTGTTCCTGATTTCCAGTCCAGTGCTTTAACCACAAGGCCATCCTTCCTTGGGCCTATAGTTAATATTGAACCATATTTTTCCGTTGAAAGTTCTGCTTAAGGGTAAATGGCATGACATGGTTCACTGTAACTTACAATAATAAAAACCATTTTGCATTCATTGACAAAAGACTTAGAACTATTTCAGTAAAATTATCTTTTCCCTGTTACAGATACCTTGGCCACTACTAGCTAGGAAGCTGTGAGATTTACCTATAAATCTTCTTCTTTTTAACCAAGTATCTGTAACTGGCTCAATCTAAACTATCATTACAGAATCAAATTTAGGGTGCTATTCAGGCACTTCATATATTTGATCAATTTCATTGCAAATTGGAGTACATTGAAAATTTCAGATTTAGGGAAAAAAGGAAATACTGAATTATCCTTAAAGAAGGTTGAAGAGAAAGTTTCTCAATTGCTGATTCAGGAAGAAAATGCTACCACTTTGACTAGTGTTCTTATGAAAGATAATTATTTTATTCATCAGAAAATTGATGTCCTCAAGAAGGTAGCTAAGATTACTAATACCAGAACCCCTAAATCAGTTAATGACATAGATTTGGTTAGTCTACATTTTTTATTTTTACATTCTTACCACTACTTAAAAGTTTAATCTGTTCTTTCAAATCTTAAACTTTTGTAGGATCCCTTTACATTCTTCTTCCAGATTTTTGGTCTAATTCCGCTGCGACAAGAGGGCTTTTTGAATCTTCAGAACAGGATTATTTCTGTTTCTTGGAAATCTGGTGAAATATTTGCCATAATAATAAGACAGTGCACAATTTGCCAAACAGAATCTAGGACTACTGAGGTTAGGAGATAATCGTAGTTAGCTTTACATGCTGAATGTGTTTCTGGGATATTCTGCAATTGCAATCGTCTCTGCCAAGCTTTTTGTGATTAAGGATGATAAAAAGACATGATTGTTATGATGCTAGAGAATGCACAAACCATTGCATCAAACAGATACTTGGTAAAAAACTACATCACCATGGTGTGGGAGGAAATCTTGGCCCCATTGAAGTCAATGGGAACTTTCGTATTGATTTCAGTGGAGACAGTATTTTACCCCACCTCTCTCTCTATCCACTTCTCTCTTTTTTATCTCCCTTGTCTATTTTTTCTTTCTTCCTTTTCTGCTCCTTCCCACCTTCCAATCTCTTCCTGTTATTAACCTTCAGGTACGCACTTAAATAGTTTATCAAGCATGAACAGAGAATAGGTAGTATGATGCATAATCATCTTGTCTATTGCATTAACATACTTTATCTTTTGTATGCTATTTTTTATCCTTCTAGAATGTTGGATTTTATTTACCTGACAATTGGTACTTGCACCTCTACACATTACAATCTGATTCTGATCTTGGTTACACCAGTGAAAATTAATAATAATTTCACTGAATATTCCACGGTCTGTTCTGAGGGCCTGTGAGGTTTTTTGTCTGGCCCTGCAGTTTTCCTGGGGTAATCAAGCCTATTGCTCTCATTTATTCTGGTGGATATCCAAAGTAGCTCATTTAAATTCAGTGGGAGTTACTCTTGATACCCATTGGGAAACGAGATCTGAATCTATCCACCTATAGAGAGTCATTTGCCCATTCTATTAACTGGTAAGGCTCTAAGGTGAGATTGGGTGCCACACCTCCAGGGGGCATCACACACCCAAGTAGAGTGCAGGGTGAGAGAGCATAAAAGTAGCGGTAAACCACCTTTGTACTATCAGGATTCTGGCACTGCTGGAGGCTGATGTGGTCCCACACAACTTAGGGTCTGTGTAGACTACCCGCCGGATTGATCCAGCGGGGGTCAATTTATCGTGACTAGTCTAGACGCGATAAATCGATTACTGAGCACTCTCCCGTCGACTCCAGTATTCCACTGGAGCGAGAGGCACAGTTGGAGTCGATGTGAGTGTCCACAGTTGACTCACTGCAGTGAAGGACACCGCAGTGAGTAGCTAAGTACATCGACTTCAGCTAAGTTATTCACGTAGCTGAAGTTGTGTAACTTAGATCGATCCCTCCCCCACCCTCCCCAGTTTAGACCAGGCCTTAGAGCAGTGATGGGGACTTTATCTACCAACTCTAAAAGGGGACACAAATAAGTACTGCAAAATGATACACCTTGGAAGGAGGTTAATGTATCTCTACTGATATTTTGAAATACGTTGCCAGCTAATTAGCCCTTCCCTTATACAATCTTCACTGCAGTCAGGAAATTCTGGGAAATAGTGTTTGCCTAAAGTGCCATTAATTTTTAAGTATTGTTTCAAATATAAAATATTTTTATTTTGCTATTCATTTTTAAAGACTATTTTACACAACTAAGGAAAAATACATGAGGCAAAGAAAGAAAAAGGGGGAAAAAACCCAAACCAAAGTATCTGCAACCATTAACATCAAATATTCACAATAGGAATCATAAAGCACTGAAGCAAAGACTTAGTGGGTGCTGGCAGTACTTGCAATGAAGACAAAGTATGCAGGAACTACTACTTAAATCAATTCACCAAAGAAAACATACGGTGCTACATTTGTTTATATTCTCCATGTCACCTTCTGCCCCTTCTTTTCCTTTTATAGTTATTTGGGTGTAATGTTTAATAAAGATCATTATAAGTTTTATTGTGATTATGTGCCACTTCCATCAGTCCAACTGCTATTACTTCAGTTTATAGCTTTACCTGATATATTCTAGGGAATCTCTACTAGTGTGTGACATTCGGTACAAATTCCACTGTCTCTGTTGGAGATGTGATATAAAGAATGTCTGAGGATCCAATGGAGATTCTAAATAAGTAATGATCAGCCTGTCCTTGTTCTGCATGTGCAACATGACATTTGCATTTTCTTGCACCCACATGTTGCAGGTGCAAATATCTGATTAAAATTCTAACACTTGAGCAGGCATATTGCAAAGTCTAACACCTGAATCCATGGGGTTTGGAACTTTTTGGTCTGATACATGTGCATCTGGAGATGTTACACTATTTAAATGGCATGCATAAGAGATTTTTGGTAGGTTTTTGCACCTACAAAGTATGTGCATAAATATTTGTTGGGATCAGTTATATATTCTAACATAAGGCCAATTAAAATGCACTGTAAGAGGACCAAGAAATGAGGGTGTCTAGGTGAAAGGAAAAGTGACAGGGTGTCCAAGGCCAAGGGATGGAATTAAATTAACAGTCAACATAACATGAAATAAATCTGGTACCTAAATTGTTTTTCTCTGGTGCTTTGGGATATAGCTGAGTTTTGTACAATTTTTTAAGAGTTAAAATGGATCAATATTGGAGAGAGATCTCACCATTTGTGGTGGCTGTTGTCACAGGTCTTGACAGGTTGTAGCAATGTTGCATGGCATAGTGACAGGACACAGCAAGAGGAAGAGAATAAGGAAATAAAAGAAATATATCTGAAAGGAGTTTCAGTTATCCAGAAGACTGAAAGTCAGAGGAAAAAAAATTATATCTGTGTGCTCTATAATTCTTATGTCAATAATGAAACAGTAGTTCTAGGCTGATCAGTAGAAAGTTCAAGCTTCAGCAGGAGAATGATTGTTTTCCTTCTACCAATGTACAACGGTAGGCAGGTACTACAAGACTCCTGAAATTGAGGAGTGGGAGTTTTAACTGGCATTCCATGGTGGCCCTCCCAAATATGCAAGATGGTAAAGGAGGAGCAGATGCCCCAGAAAGTGGCATATGGCAGATGAAATTGAATGTTGATAAATGCAAAGTAATACACATTGGAAAGCATAATCCCAACTATACATATAAAATGATGGTGTCTAAATTAGCTGTTACCACTCAAGAAAGAGATATTGGAGTCATTGTGGATAGTTCTCTGAAAACATCTACTCAGTGTGCAGCAGAAGTCAAAAAAGCGAATAGAATGCTGGGAATAATTAAGAAAGGGATAGATAATAGGACAGAAAATATCATATTGGCTCTATATAAATCTATGGTATGCCCACATCTTGAATACAGTGTGCAGATAAGGTTGCCCAATCTCAAAAAAGATATATTGGAATTGGAAAAGGTTCAGAAAAGGGCAACAAGAATGATTAGGGGTATGGAACAGCTTCTATATGAGGAGAGATTAATAAGACTGGGACTTTTCAGCTTGGAAAAGAGACAGCTAAGGGGAGATATGATTGAGGTCTTTAAAATCATGACTGATATAGAGAAAATAGATAAGGAAATGTTGTTTACTACTTCTCATAACACAAGAACTAAGGGTCACCAAATGAAATTAATAGGCATCAGGTTTAAAACAAATAAAAGGAAGTATTTCTTCACACAACGCACAGTCGACCTGTGGAACTCCTTGCCAGAGGATGTTGTGAAGGCCAAGACCATAACAGGGTTCAAAAAAGAACTAGATAAATTCATTGAGGATAGGTCCATCAATGGCTATTAGCCAGGATGGGCAGGAATGGTGTCCCTAGCCTCTGTTTGACAGAGGCTGGGAATGGGTGACAGCGGATGGATCACTTGATGATTACTATTCTGTTCATTCCCTCTGGGGCACCTGGCATTGGCCATTGTCGGGATACTGGGCGAGATGGACCTTTTGTCTGACCCGGTAGGGCCATTCTTATCTGAAATGTACCCTGAGAATTCATATCTTTCAGGACAATAGTCCATAGCGCCCCATCCCTTTATTTCTGCCAATAAATGATACAGAGTTTGTTAACAGCTTGTGTTTTCTAGATATGAACAGAAATGGCTGAGAACCAGATATTTGTGGGTTGATATATGTATTTATCTGATATCATCAAGTATCTAAGGATCCATGCATAACCGAATAGTTGCCAGGGTGGCATTTTCAAAAGTGTTCAGTGTTAGCCGAACCCTACTCCCATTTGTTACCCAGGGTTCTTTCAACCCAAAGCGCTTGGTAACTTTTACTCTGTGCCAGGAGGTGTCAGGAAATAAATCAGGAGAGACACGGCCGTCCGACCGATAGATGGCTGGCACAAACAGGACAACACAAGAGTGCTTTCACTTAAAGCTAAGCTTTACTTAGACTCAAGCACTTACACACGTCCGCAACAAGGTTAGTAAAACACCCCCAAACCCTTGATAATTACCAAAGCTGAGTGTGGCTCTCGAGTTGCACAGTGGCAGCCCGTCTGCCGGTGGGGAACACAAGATGCATCCAGAGGGAGAGACCAGTCCTGAAGAGTCCCCCCCCATCTCAAGCTTTTTCCCCTTATTTATACATTAGTAATAGAATGACATGTCCCTTAAAGAAAACTTGTCAAGCAAACAGTTCCAATGGGCAGGCAAGAGGCTCCTTCTGATTATTGATTAACCAGGTGTGAGTTTTTCCAGAGCCTGCAGCCTTGAGACCCCAATAGACACTCCTGAGGGTACATCCTGCTCTTTTCAAATGCATGTATCAGCAACTTTAACACAATTTTTATCAGGAAGGATGCAGGGTCAAGCTGCCCTTTCTGAGGCACCCAAAACCCCCTCCCCTCCTACCTTGGTCAAGCTGAGATTGCTGAATGGCCAATTTACAGCTTGCTGACTAGGCGGTCTTTAACAATAAGCCATAGTGGTTTTAGGCACTTTACTGGTTTGCCAAAGTCTCCCCGTACACCATTGACATCCCTGATTATACTCTCCATGGCCTTGAGTGGGCCCAGAGTTAGACAAATGCTGGGCACTCATGAAAATCCCCCTCAATGTTTTAAACAGGTGCATGAGTATGACTATCCTGCGTCTGTATGCTCCCTCTGTGGATTGAACAGATCCTTGCTTGGCAGGAGATAGATGCCACTCTCTGGCATACATATGTACTTTTCCAACAGCAACATCTGGATTTGTGGCTGGATTCCATTTCTCCATTTGCTTGTGGCTATACAATGGGCTCTAGAGATGTTTCACAATTAGTCAGCTGTAAGGTCTTGCTTGCTGCTTTGTTGCCCAGGCAACCACTTTCTCTTATTTTTCTTTGATTCCTGTCTTCTTTATTTTATAGTTAAGAATTGTTTCCCTAAAATATTCCTCACAGGAAGTATCTGAGAGGTCATTCTGTGGTGGGATAGCACCACCCATGTTACCAGAAGTTAAGATTGTGTCCTGCTATTGCTATTTAATTTCCTGTTACTTAAAATTTAGCAGTAAAAAAAAAAATCAAGATGAATCTTTGCATACAAGGTCTCTTCGTGGGAGGCACTGTGTGCATTAAGAAATTAAATACAAGAGAGCCAGAATACCCACACTGATTTCATGAGGCTTCGAGAGACAGTTCTGCACATGATTGCTTATCCTTGTTCTGTGAAGTTTCTATTAGCATATATGTATGTTGCTCTACATACAGGTGCCTCCTTCTTCCTGTGATTTCACCTCTGTGGTAGCTGTTATGCACCAATTATTCAGTCTGTATACTGGAATTTCTTTTCCTTTGGCATGGCTTTTATTTTGTCTAGACTGCGGTTGGTCAGGTAAGAGGAGATTTTGAATAGGGGTGCACTGACACAAAAATCAGGGGGTAGCCGTGTTAGTCTGTATCTACAAAAACAACAAGGAGTCTGGTGGCACCTTAAAGACTAACAGATTTATTTGGGCATAAGCTTTCGAAAGTTTGGGCATAAGCTTTCGAAAGACACAAAAACACACCTTTTGGGGCAACTACATCCTCTTTCAGAAGTGTTGGCACTAACACAATTCCAAAAGACTCATGTCAACCATTTTCCATACACTGTAATGTTGTCTCTTTGATCCACAATGCTGGCCTCATCACCTATCTCCAGTTAACATACTTAATGAGCCCATTTCTTTAAAACAAAGCACTGGAGATCCAACCAGCTCTTAAAGATGATACAAACAAGGTTGTGTACTCATTCTATTTTTAATTAAGCAGTAGGGGGACACAATTACAAGCTGTAGGAAAGGAAAATATTGTTTAAATAAACCAACAGTGGTATTAAGAGGTCGTTGTCTAGTATGCAAAGTTTAAAAGTTTGAGTCATAAAGGCATACTTTTTCAAATTATGTAACAGTTACTTGTTGTCTGCAGTTGTGTCTGTATGACTGAAATTCAGACCATATATCATAGGAGAAGACATTTCTCATAAAAACCATAAGAAATGTGAGGAACATCTGATATTTTTATAGTATATATATTTATAGATTCATAGAGTTTAAGCTCAGAAGGGACCATTAGATAGTCTAGTCTGACCTTCTGTATATCACAGACCATTACATTTCACCCACTTACTCCAATAAGTTATGTTTGACCAAAGCATAAATTGTTTTTGGCTAAAGCAAATCTTCCAGAAAAGCATTCAGTCTTGATTTGAAGACACCAAGAGATGAAGAATTCACCACTTCCTGTGGTAGTTTGTTCCAGTGGTTAATCACACTCACAGTAACAAAATAAAAAGCAAACAAACAAACAAAAATCTGCCATCTTTCCTATGTGAATTTGTCTGGCTTCTGCTTCCACACATTGGTTCTTGAAATGCTGTTCCCCACTGGATGAAACAGGCCTTTAGCACCTTGTATTTTCTCCCCATATAATGTACTTACACACTGTAATCATAGAAGTATAGACAGGAAAGGACCTTGAGAGGGCATCTAGTCCAGTCCCCTACACTCAAGGTAGGACTACATAATAACTAAACCATTCCTGGCAAGTGTGCATCTAACGTGTTCTTAAAAACTTTCAATGATGGAGATTCCACAACCTCCCTAAGCAATTTGTTCCAGTGCTTAACTACCCTGACAGGAAGTTTTTCCTACTGTCCAACATAAATTTCCCTTGCTGCCATTTAAGACGGCCGCTTCTTGCCCCATACTCAGAGGTTAATGAGAACAAAGTTTTACCCTCCTCTTTGTAACAACTTTTTATGTACTTGAAAACTGTTATCATGTCCCCCCTCAGTCTTCTTCCCTCAGTCTTCTCTTCTAAACAAACACATTTTTTTTCAATCTTTCCTCATATGTTATGTTTTCTAGACTGTTAATCGTTTTTGTTGCTCTCCTCTGGACTTTCTCCAATTTGTCCACATCTTTCCTGAAATTTGGAGCCCAGAACTGGACACAGTAATCCAGTTAAGGTTTTATCAACGTTCAGTAGAAAGACAGAATTACTTCTCGTATCTTGCTTACAACACTCCAGCTAATACAGCCCAGAATGATGTCCGCTTTTTTTTGTGTAACAGTGTTACACTGTTGACTCATATTAACTTGTGATACATCCGTTCCACAGTACTCCTTTCTAGGCAATCATTTCTCATTTTGTATGTGTGCAACTGATGGTTCCTTCCTAAGTAGAGCACTTTGCATTTATCCCATACTGAATTTCATCCTATTTACTTCAGACCATTTCTCTAGTTTGTCCAGATCATTTTGAATTTTAATCCTATCCTCCAAAGCACTTGCAATCCCTCCCAGCTTGGTATCATCTGCAAACTTTGAGTGTTCTCTGTATGCTATTATGTAGGTCATTGATGAAGATATTGAACAGAACTGGATCCAGAACTGGAACCTTCCAGTTTGACTGTGAACCACTGAAACCTACTCTCTGGAAATGCTTTTCCAACCAGTAATGCACCCACCTTATAGTAGTTCCATCTACGGTGTATTTCTCCAGTTTGTTTGAGGTCATGCAAGACCGTATCAAAAGTCTTACTAAAATCAAGTTACCACTCAATTGTCTTCTAACCGTAAGCCAATTTTTGTGGCTCTTTTCTGCACCCTTTCCAATTTTTCAGCCCCCTTTTTAAAATATAGACACCAGAACTGTATGCAGTATTCCAGTACCTCAACAATACCTTATAGAAAAGTAAAATCACCTCCCTACTCCTGCTCATTATTCCCTGGCCTTTACATCCAAGGATCACATTAGCCTGTTTTGCCCCACATCACACTGGGAGCTCATATTGAACTGCTTGTCCACTATGATATCTAAATCCTTTTCAGAGTGTCTGCTTTCCAGAATATAGTCTCCCATTCTGTAGGTATGGCCTGCATTCCATTTTCCTAGATGTATAATTTTGCTTTGGCTGTATGAAAACATTTTGTCTGAATGGGCCCAGCTTACCAACCGATCCAGATCGCTCTATATGACTTCCCTGCCCTCCTCCTTATTTATCACTCTGCCAATCTTTGTCACCTGCAATTTTTTTTCAGCAGTGATTTATATATATAATTCCAGATCATTGATTAAAAAAAAATTGTTAAATAGCACTGAGCCTTGTACCATCTTTGTGAAACACCCTCGTTCAATGATAGCTCCTGTGATGCATGTGAAAACCTCACATAGTAACAGCCATAATAGGTTTAATGGGCAAAACAGTTACTTCCCAAGCTGTGACTAAGGGCAGGTCTACACTACAGCCAGGATCGACACTCTGAGATTGATCCACCAGTGGTCAATTTAACGGGTCTAGTAAAGACCCACCAAATCGACTACAGATCGCTCTCCAGTCGACCCCTGGACTCTAACCCCAATGAGAAGAGTAAGGTAAGTTGACGGGAGATTTTCTCCAATTGACCCCCCACGGCGTAGACCCCACAGTAACTCGACCTAAGGTATATTGACTCCAGCTACGTTATTCATGTAGCTAGAGTTGTGTAGCGTAGGTCGACTTACCGCACTAGTGTAGACATAGCTGTTGCTAGTCAGTCACTTAGGCTGGGAAAAAAGGCTGCTCCTAGAAGAAGAAGCCTCCTAGAGAGAGAAGACTCCAGAGGAGAGGAGCTCTCAGGAAAATAATTTTAATAATGTAGTAAAGTGGTCATCAAGAGGTTAACTGTGTTAGTCAGGGTATTATTATGTAGTTGAGTAAAGCAGCACGTTCCCAGCCTGTAGTACTGTAAGTAAAGTGCATTGAGTGGTCCTTTTGCAAAACTGGAAATGAAGAAAAACATAAGAATGGCATCTTCTGGGGAAGCCGAGGAGTTTAATACAGAAAATTAGGATTGGCAGTAATATACTGAAAGATTGGGCTACTATTTTCTTGCAAATGAGATTCTAGATCAGGACAAATGGAAAGCAATTGTCCTCAGTGTCTGTGGCAGTAAAACCTATTCCCTCTTAAAGAGTTTGTTATAACCTCAGAAACCGGGACGTAAAAACACTGCATGCATGCCAAACATTATCGTGGAACATTTCAGGTTTCATAGTAGCATGCGGAGGCAATTTGAAACCGTAGCTGTGTATGTGGTAGAGCTAAAAAGATTAATGGAATATTACTCATTTGGAAATGTCTTAGAGGATATGCTGCAGGACAGACTGGTTTGTGCTATTAATACTGAGAGAATTCAAAGACAGTTAGTGTCAGAGGAGAACTTTACCTGGCCCAAAGCAGTCAAATTATCAACAGCAATAGAAGCAGCAGTTAAATTTTTTTACAAGATTTGCGCTAAGAATGAAGGGACAATCAAACTGATTCAATGAACAAAATGCAAGGCCAGATGCAAGCGAGGCTCCTGAGGGGTGTTTCCTCTGTGGAAGACCTCATCTTGCATCAGTATGTCAATTTAAAATGGTTCAGTGTCATACATTACTCAAGATTGGACACTAAGCCAGAAAGTGCCAAGGTGGCTATCAAACAGCATCTCAAACTCAGGAAAGTGGACCCCAAAAGGCCAGAGGAACAGGAAGACAGCAGAGAGCTTTTAACCTTCAGGGGGAGGAAAACCAAAAGGGGCAGATACAGAAAGTGGGACCTTCTGAAGCAATGGTAGAACAATCTGTCAGGATAAATCAGGGGTTCTCAAACTGGGGGTCGGGACCTCTCAGGTGGTCACGACGTTATTACATGGGGGGGCGCGAGCTATCAGCCTCCACCCCAAACTCCGCTTTGCCTCCAGCATTTTTAATGGTGTTAAATATGTTAGAAAAACTGTTTTTAATTTATAAGGGGGGGTCGCACACAGAGGCTTGCTATATGAAAGGGGTCACCAGTATAAAAGTTTGAGAACCACTGGTATAAATGGAAGCAGATAATGGGTCTTCAGCTACTGTGATCAGTGAATATACCTAACAGCAGTGCAAAGCAGGACAGAGCCTTCTAGTGAATACAAGAGTTCAAAAATTAAGTAAGCTTGGCATGTCGTGGGTGTACCAGAATCTGGGGGTGGAGGTGAGGGGGGGAGCAGGACGGACTGCAATACATTTACTGCTATAAACACTAACAAAGACTTATACCAGTATTATCAATTGCCATATGGAACATGGAATATTGTCAGCACCTGGAATTTTCAAGAGGACCATAAGAAACTTGTTGAAAGATGCCCTGTGTGTTATAGTGAGGACTAATGAAATCTTCATCACAGACAGAAGTGATGCTGAACAGACATCAGCACTGGCTAAGATATTTACAGACTGGAAGCAGCAGGTCTTTTCTTAAAACAAAGTACATGCTTTTTTTTTAATGAGACTAGAATTGGTGTACAGGACAGAGAAGGAGGGGATTCACCCTGTGCCAGCCTAGACCATGACAACTAAACATGCCCCAACCCTTCAGTGCACAGCTGAGCTATGAGTATATTTAGGTGAGTTAAATTATTATCACAGGTTTCTCCCAAATGTTTCAGCCCATTAGGAACCCTTCTATTTACTCCTGAGGAAGCAGACCACCTGATACTGGGGAAAGTGAACAAGTCCTTGTAGTTCCTTGTTCATTTTGACTTGGGCAAAGAATTAATCCTGTCATGATGATTCATCATTTGGTTTAGGGGCAGTTTTGTCACATAACCTGTAGGTCATTGACTAAAGTTGAATCGGGATATTCTCAGTTAGAGAGAGGAAGTCTAGTTGTTATTTTTGGAATAAAAATAATTCCATCAGTACCTGTATGGGAAGCCTTGTACCATTCTGATAGATCACAAATCGCTTGTGGGACTCTTCAATGAAAATAAGGATCTGCTGGCCATGGCAGCAACTCAGCTACAGTGATGAGCTTTGACCCCAGCCACTGATGAGTAAAGGATAGTCTAAAAAGCAGGGCACCAGCATGCCAACACATATGCTTTCAATGGATTGATGATACCAGAACAATCTGGTTCTAGGGAGCATCCAGAAGAGATTGTGTTAACTCATAGAGCACGTAGACCAGGCACCAGTAAAGGTGAACCAAATAAGGAAATAGACTACACAGGATCTCAGCCTGTCCCAGTTGCGGCAGCACATACTGCAGGGCTGGCCAAATCTGACTAAGGGGGGGAGAGTTCTACCCATTTAGGGCCAGGAGGACAGAACAGAGCATGGAGAATGGATGTATATTGTGGAGCGCAAGACTCCTTATTCTTCCACAAGGACAGAGTTACATATATCACACCCTGGCATTTCACAGATGAAATCTTTGGCTCTGAGCTATGTATGATGGCCAAACATGGATGAATACCTGTAAGACCTGAAAAAATAGTAAAGCAATGTCACCAGTGCTAGGTACACCAGCAATCCCTGTGCTGGCACCCACTGACCTGTCAGAATGGCCAGGACACCCAAGGTTCTGTGTGCATATAAACTTTACAGGCCTATACATGGGGAAAAATGTTTCTAATCATAGTGGATCCACATTTGAAAAGGTTAAAAGTGAATGCGATGCACTCAATGACCATGCTGTAAATTAAGAGGAGAGAGATGTAATAAAGTGATCATCAAGGGGTTATGGGCTGGAGCTATGCTCCACCCCTCCCTTATTTTCTGTTTAGTTAGTATGTGTTTTCTCCATGCTCTGTCTGTATGTAGTGGAATAAAGCCGTATGTTACCAGCCTGCAGTACTGTAAGTAGCATATTTTTTGTACATTGAGCAGCCCCTTTAGAAAAGGGAGAGACCTCCCAGATAGCTGGAGGAAACCAGCCTGCAAGGTGCTGCATGCTGTCAGGGAGCCTGCATCAGTCTGAAGTAGAAAGTGGTTGAGGGAAACACAAGTGAGACTATGGAAGCAGACCCTAGTCATTTAATGCATGGTTCCTGGGCTTCAATGCTGAGGAGAGAAAGGGCCTGGGTGCCCCTACTGACCCACAAGAAGGGAAGGTACAAAAACACACACAAAACATGACACAAAGGATGAGAAGGACTATTGACCTCAGGGTGGGGCTGAAGGCCAGGGACAGGGACATTGGACAGCTGCGTGACTGGACTCTCTATTACCCTGGAAGGTAGTAAAAGCGATCCAGCCAAAGAGCTGAGTCCTGAGAATGGGCAAACCACCCCAGTTTTGGAGTGACCATTGACAGGGGCCACCAGAGCTGAAGGGGCTGTTACACCACACTTGGCCATAAGCAAGGGCATCATTTCAGAAAAATTCTCAAGGACACAAAGTTGTGTCAGCATATAGAACATTCTCTGTCCCAAATAGCATAATGACTGAGAACGAGAGTAGCAATTATTGCTTTCCTAACAACTGCATCCAAAGTCTGAGTGGGTGGACATGGGGAATCAAAAAGTGGAAGACAGAATGGAACATATGGACCTATGAAAAGTCGGATGGGGGGTAACTTCCCTCTTTGACCCATTACAAGTGATGTCCCTGGCCATGAAGGGGCACACCAGCCACGGAGTGACCCATTGAACAGATCCCCACTGATCACTCTTTTCTGATAATTAGCCAGGTTTTAATCCATTTAACATGCTTTAATATTTTATAGTGTTATTTTTTAATCAGAAGCTTGTGAAGTACTAAGTCTAATGGCTTAAGAGTATGCAGTTACCTTTATCAACCATCTTGTAAATGCATCAAAGAATGAAATCAGGTTTATTCCTCCTTTTAATTAGGTATTACTGGAATCTTGCTTTCCTTTATTCTGCCCAGGACTGATGTCAGGCTAGCCAACTTATACATATCAGGGTCATCCTGCTTACTTTTTTTTATTATTGGGATGCTATTAGTACTCTTCCAATCTTCTGGAATTTTCCTTCTATGCCAAGATTTATTAAAAATTAGCATCAGCGAGCCAGAGATCTCTTCAACCAACTCTTTTAGGACTCTTGAGTGAATGTGAGCTGATTAAAAAAAATGTTTATCCCTAGTAGATGATGTTTAGATGTCCCTCCTTAGTTACAAATAGACTGGGAAAGTACTTCATTATCCTCATGTGATAACACTACATCATTCTTCTTCTTTCCAAATACAGAACTGAACTTGCCTGCTTTTTCTGAATTATTAGTAACAATTTTACCATCTCCATCTAGTAATAGGTGTATACCATTGCTAGGATTCTTTTATTCCTAATATACATTAAAAAAATCTCCTCTCCTTAGTCCTGCCAGCCATGGATTTTTTCCCTGATATCCTTAGCTTCCTTTATCAATTTTCTATACTTCATAACTTCTAATTGATTGCTATTTATTCCCCCATCTATTAGGTATTGCTCTTTTATTTCTAATTGATGTCTTTATTTTGGCACTAAGCCAGGATGGGTTTCTAGACGAAGTAGCAGGGTACACATTCTCTCTCTCTCTCTCTCTCTCGATAGTGAATGTATGCTTATGAAAGGTGCCAGACTGACAACATCTAAAGATCACAGTAATCTGTTTTTTTCCCCACAGAACAGGTATTAAGCATGCATTATTGCAGTGTAAGAGTCACTCCTGGTGTTTCTCCAATGTGCCTCAAGAAGCAGTCTCCCTTGGGACAATAGGTGCATTCATTTCTGTGCCCATTAAATCTTTGGTCTCTGACGAGACTGATAATATGGGTGTCAAATAACGACAACTGTGACAGTGTTTTTGTGATGTTGACAACTTAGCATCAGTAAGTGGAGTGAGACCATCAACTCATTTTACGTAAGCTATCAAATAGCTGTCAGGGTAGGAGACTTTTTAATAATATGCATACAGAGGAGAGACAGTAATGAGACTTCACATGAGAGTCACTGCCTATACCTGCCTAGAAATTGCTAGATCATTAAATTTCCTTCTTTCTAGTGTCACATGCCTTTTGGACAGAAGTTAATTAATGCTAGTTCTTACTTGTCTTTACTCTCATATTAAGAAGTTGAACTTTCCCAGTGAAAATTAGGATGAAATAATCAATCTCTTATAAGAATGAAATGATTAATTAATTAACCTTGAAGGAAATAATTCATTTTCCCTTTAAAGAAGCACTGTATTGATAGATATTATGAAGGCAACATACATGGTGATATCTGTAATTAAATAATGTTGATTCTACTTGCACATTTACCTTTTCCTCCCCCCAATTTTTGTTCTTTTAGTCAATTCCTTGAAGATCATTTAATTTAATTTAATTAAAAGCTGAGAAAAGCATCTAATTGAGAACTGGTAGGGTAGTAGGGCTGTTCACTCTGCTCTGAATTAAGATTGTGGTACTATTGCTCTCCAGTTTCTTCTACTCCTACAAAAAGAAGAAAAAAGCTGTGGTTTATAAATCATAAGCCCCAGCTTTGTTACAATATTGTATGCAAATATGCAAAATCTATACATAATTTTAAAAGTCATCAGAATAACATATGAGAATTGGGGACACATTCTACTTGATGTAAATCAACATAGCTCCACTGACTTCAGCAGAGTGGCACCATTTTACACCAAATGAAGTTCTGACACAACAACAGGTAGAGCCGATAACTTTTTGAAACTCACCAGGGAAGAGGGATAGCTGTTGTATTTCCTTTTGCTCTACTAGTCTGTTTCTCTGCATTCTATATTTAACTGACACAAGACAAAATGATATTTCCTTTAAAATAAAGGTAGGCCCACTGTGTGTCTCCTGAATTTTCATCCTTGGCAACAATCTCAGCATAGAAGTTAAATATGGACTTGTCATGGAGAAACATCTCTCCTCTCTCCCTCTCCCCTCCTCCCTGAAATGGTTGCCTCCAGTTCAGGACTGATACACTAAGCACTGCTGCTGCACATTTTGTATCTATGTTATGCTCAATAACCTACAGTACCGTTAATGTGCCACCGTGTACAAAAGCTAAATATGATTTGTTTTTGAAAGGTGTTTAAAAATAAGGAAATAAAAGATAGGCCATGCTCTTTATAGAAGAGTGCTATAAACTCTGTCATACTTCTATAGGAGTGTAATAGGGTTCTATAGAAATTGTTCTAAAACCCCACAAAACAGAATGGAGAATGATAATCTTTCTATGGCTTTTTGAACCATGCAATACCAAAGAAATACAGAGTATTTTATATTAGATGGTTTTAAAAGTATCATTGTTCAATACATGTACTATAGAAATTAGTCCAATATGAGGTTTTTGTTTTGACCTCAGTCTGGTTACAGATGACATTATTACATCTAATAATGAAAATAAGTTTATTAGCGATTTTGCTCACAATATCGCCAATGTAGTGCCAGTATTTTAGATCTAGTCAGTTACTTAAATGTTATGACAACTTTAGTCACAATTTCAAGGACAGAAAAATACTGGATGAGTCGCAGCTGACCAACAATTTAAAAAAATATCAGTAAAAGCAAAGAGGTTACAAGTCATTGGATCTCTACTTATAATATGCTTGAGCAATTCCCGGAATTGCTGTGATGCTCAATATGTATGCAATTACCATAGACGGTGGAGGGAGAGGCTGCCCTTCATATATTTTAATCCTGAAGCATTTTAGATTGTCCTCTGAAGCTTTTTTTTTTTTTTTTTTTTTGCAGGGAGGTGAAAATATTTGATAAGTTAGTTTCAAGAGTGCATTTTAAAGCATGATTCTACTGCAAAACAGATGTCCACATTTTTGCTTGGATCAAATCAAGTCCCATTTTGAAAGCAAAACTGAGAACAACAGGAAACAGTATGGTTTTCGAGCTTTATGTGTAAATGCCATATAACATAAAATATTAAACAGATATGATTGTTGGTAAGACTCATTGATCCACCATTTAAAGGGCACATAGAAACTATAGAGATAGCTAGTAATAAATCATGAAAGCTAAACACTCCTGATTTGGTGAGACCTTCATACATAAAATGTCTAGATTATGCATGAGTCAGACTGTTCATTATTTATGAGTATGCAGACAATCTCTGGGTATTTGTAAAAATGTTTGAAGCAAACTTTTCCCAGATTTTAGCATGAACATTTATTCATTTTTTAATTTGTATTGTGAAGTGTGTTATTTCCTTGTTGGCTATTTTTTAAATATTATTCATTGAATTGGGAAGCAAAATCATCATGATATGACTAAAATGACTGACCAATGACTCAAACAGACAAAAAACAAACCACTCACAATAACCATTTGCCTGAAAATTATTCATCAAAAGTATTTGTCAGATATTTGTGTGATAGTATATTGCACCTTAAGGACTCAGGCAGGTAAGGAGTGTGGCCACATGAAATTCCTGGGGAGGCACGATTAAAAGAGATCAGAAGCAGCTTGGGCGTGTTAGCCTCCCTGAAGCCCAGACTGGAACATTTTTCTGACAGAGGAAGTTAGTTGCTAGGGGACTTCTGGGATAGGCTAGGCAGCTCAGCCTGTTTAATCTCCATATACCAGGCAGATCCTCTGAGAACCGCTCAGTATGGCTAGTTCATGGGAGGTCTGCTTCTGATCAGGGGAACACTACAAACTTCATTAAAACTCCACTTTGTTTTAGAAACTGTGTTTGGTTACACACTGTTCAGCTCACCCTTCCTGAAGAAGAGTTCAGACACTTCAATT
The DNA here is from genome assembly GCF_011386835.1 of Chrysemys picta bellii. Lineage (NCBI taxonomy): Eukaryota > Metazoa > Chordata > Testudines > Emydidae > Chrysemys > Chrysemys picta. Next base: position 31,053,330 of record NC_088804.1, on the reverse strand, counting down.
CACTCTTCAGGAGGCAAAGATTCAGCATCTGTGTTTTGTTTTGGTTTTTTACCCTGACTAAACAGGTAAAATTTGCTCAGAAGACAGAAGAAATTCTGAATGTTGTATTATGATTTGTAGCCTGACTACGATCTCAGGGCCTACTCCTTAGGGAGACTAATATGGTCTGGGGAAATCAACAGAAGACATTTTGAAGTACAGAATCAGACTGCTCTTTGTTTAGAGCAAAGATTGATGCTCCAATGTGCAGGATGAGTGAGTGTTACTCATCCTTTCCTCTTTGGTACTGAATGACAGACCCAGTGGTGGGAAATCTCTTGTCACTGAGAAATATAGTCACAGAAATCAGGTTTGGTTCACAAGTGATTTCTTAACCAAAAAAAAAAAAAAAAGTTACTGGACATCAGATGGTGTCAATCAGTGTAGCTCCATTTCCTCCAATGGAGTTATGCACATTTCCACCAGCTAAGGAATCTGGTCCATTGCTCCAAACACAAAGTTCAATTAGATCTTGCTAAAACTCACACTTGTAGCATGTTTGGATAGCAATAATGGGAAAGGTGCCCCAGGCACAAAGCTATCCAAAATTATACCACGGTCCAGATCCTGCATTGCTTACAAACTCTAGTGAAGTCAGTGAGAATTCTGTGTGCACAAGGAATATAGGAGCAATCCTATAACCACTTATCAAGATAAATATCATGCTATAAAAAGAAGCAATAATTATAATCAGCACTAGCATAAAAAAATCAAAAATAGATGTATAGAAAGTGTACAGATTTCAAATTACCCTGATTTCAAAGGATGGAAAGGAGTAATATTTAGATATATGTTTTGAAGTATTCAGCACCTTAGTGTTTTGCTGGGGTTTTTTTAGTGCAAAAATGCTGCATCACAGCAAAGCTATTGGTGCAAAAAATGAGCCTTTGATTTATGGATAATGCAAAGGTGGTTCTAGCTGGTTTAACAGACCAGTTCACTATTAAATATTTTCCTTGAAGTTAGTGCTGAATGTTTCATTTGCTAATGATATTTTATATAATCTACCATAGAAAAATTAAATAAATATTTACTGCATAGGGAAAATAGTTGATTTTTCTATATAAATTCAGTTTACGTATTAATGGATCTAAAGGCAGAAGAAGCCTGGGATTACTTTAAGTTAAAGATGCATGAGCTGTCAGAGGCCTGTATCCCCAAAAAGGGAAAAAGATTACTAAACAAGAGATTTAGACCGAGCTGGATGAGCGACCGACTCAAAGGGGCGATTAGGAAAAAACAGAAAGCGTACAAAGAGTGGAAGAGGGGAGGGATCAGTAAGGAAACTTACCTTAGTGAAGTCAGAGAATGTAGAGATAGAGTGAGAAAGGCCAAAGGCCGTGTAGAGTTGGACCTAGCGAGGGGAATTAAAAGCAATAGTAAAAGGTTTTACAGCCATATAAATAGGAAGAAAGCAAAGAAAGAAGAAGTGGGACCGCTGAAGACTATAGCCGGAGAGGAGATTAAAGATAATCTAGGCATGGCACAATATCTCAATGAATATTTTGCATCGGTGTTTAATGAGGCCAATGAAGGTATTAGGGATACTAGCACCATTACAGAGGGGCATACAGGATGGGGGATTACAGTATCCGAGGTAGAAAAAAAACTTGAACACCTTAATGGGACTAAGTCGGGAGGACCAGACGATCTTCATCCGAGAATATTGAAGGAATTGGCGCGGGAAATAGCAGGCCCATTAGCGATAATATTTAATGAATCTGTAAACTCGGGGGTGGTCCCGTTAGACTGGAGAATAGCTAATGTGGTTCCTATTTTCAAGAAAGGGAAAAAAAGTGATCCGGGTAACTACAGGCCTGTTAGTTTAACATCTGTAGTGTGCAAGGTGCTGGAGAAAATTCTGAAAGAGAAACTAGTTGAGGACCTTGAGGTTAATGGCAATTGCGATAAATTACAACATGGTTTTACGAAGGGCAGATCGTGCCAAACGAATCTGATCTCCTTCTTTGAGAAAGTAACGGACTTATTAGATAAGGGAAATGCAGTGGACCTAATATACCTGGATTTCAGTAAAGCGTTTGATACTGTACCCCATGAGGAATTATTGGTTAAACTGGAAAACATGGGGATCGATATGAAAATCCAGAGGTGGATAAGGAATTGGTTAATGGGGAGAATGCAGCGGGTCGTATTAAAGGGTGAACTGTCAGGTTGGAGGGAGGTTACTAGTGGAGTGCCTCAAGGTTCGGTTTTGGGACCCATTTTATTTAATCTATTTATAACTGACCTCGGAACCGATTGCAGGAGTGGGCTGATAAAGTTTGCGGATGATACGAAGGTGGGAGGCGTTGCAAATTCGGAGGAGGATAGGGATATTCTGCAGGGAGACTTGAATGAGCTTGTGAATTGGAGTATCAGAAATAGGATGAAATTTAATAGTGAAAAGTGTAAGGTGATGCACTTGGGGATGACTAATAACAATTTTAGTTACAAGATGGGGACGCATTGGTTAGAAGTAACGGAAGAGGAGAAGGACCTAGGGGTCCTTGTAGACCGCAGGATGACTATGAGTCGACAATGTGACGTGGCGGTAAAAAAAGCCAATGCGGTCTTGGGATGCATTAGGCGAGGGATATCTAGTAGGGATAAGGAGGTCCTGCTTCCGTTGTACAAGGCGCTGGTGAGACCTCATTTGGAGTACTGTGTGCAGTTCTGGTCTCCCATGTTTAAAAAAGATGAACTCAAACTGGAACGGGTGCAGAGAAGGGCGACTAGGATGATCAGAGGAATGGAAAACCTGAAAGGAGACTAGAGGAGCTTGGGTTGTTTAGTCTGACAAAGCGAAGGCTGAGGGGGGATATGATTGCTATCTTTAAATATATCAGAGGGATAAATACAAGGGAGGGAGAGGAACTATTCCAGCTTAGTACTAATGTGGACACGAGAACGAATGGATATAAACTGGCCGTGGGGAAGTTCAGGCTTGAAATTAGACGAAGGTTTCTGACCGTCAGAGGGGTGAAATATTGGAACGGCCTTCCGAGGGAAACGGTGGGGGCGACGGACCTTTCTAGTTTTAAGATTAAGTTAGATAAGTTTATGGAGGGAATGGTTTAATGGTAAAACATAGTAGCCAAGGAAAACCAAGCAATGGTACGTAAATAGTATAATGGCCAACAGGGGTCAGACTAGAGACTCTTGCCTACATGCTCGGGGTCTTACTGATCACCATATTTGGGGTCGGGAAGGAATTTTCCTCCAGGGTAAATTGGCTGAGCCTCTGGAGGTTTTTCGCCTTCCTCCGCAGCATGGGGCAGGGATCACTAGCAGGAGGGTCTCTGCCAATTGAAGTCACTAAAACACAGGATTGGGGACTTCAACGGCAGAGTCCAGGGAAGGATTTTGTGGCCTGCAGCATGCAGGGGGTCAGACCAGATGATCATAATGGTCCCTTCTGACCTTAAAGTCTATGAGTCTATGAGTCTACTTATAATACATTGAAAACCACTGTTTGCACATATATCACACATATGTGTATTTAACATCCAGGATGGTCAATCTTGTTTAAAAATCTGAACATTAATGATACAGCCTCAGTTCCATAAGGGAAAAGTAGTAAACCAAAACTCAAATTGAAATGAATTGGACATTCCATAGAAATTAGTTATATCATGAAAACTGTTCGGCTGTTTCTTTCTTTCTTGGGGTGTCTTTCTGGTAATTTTCAATGGGAATCATAGATTTCACTACCAAAAAGGACTCTTGTGATCATCTGGTCTGATTTCCTGTATAACAGAGATGACATTAGTTGATTGTAAAATACCGTAAAGATTCTTAAACAGAGTGCAGGCATAGTGCTCTTTTCTCATAGGCATAATCAAGAAGTTCTCCCTGGCCTGAATTCAGGAAAGCACTAAAGCATATGTTTAACTTCAGGCATGTTCTAAGCCCCATCAGACAGCTAAACGAGAATTAAGCTGGTGCCTACAATTAAGCATGTGCTTAAGTGCTTTGCAGAATAGAAATGGATTGTTGAAACATGGCCCCTATGAGAAACTCCCACTGAGATTCTTTAGGTGTAGTCTGTGTGTGGAGGTCTTGAAGGATCAAGACCATCATTATAGTCCATCATTTTACCACTAATGCATGATTTGGTAGTTGAAAATGTGCATGCTTTATTTGAATCCTGGTGGATTCATTTATCGCATCATTAAAACCATCCGGGCTTGACCAGGCACTTTTGTGAATTTTCTGTAGTGTAAGTGGAATTCTGCAGGCCTGAAGGAGTCTAAGCATTTATACCACCAGATTTTGTGCAGAGCACAAACAGTCAACCCCAAGTCTCATAGGGAAAAAAGGATCCATACTATGGATTAAAGCAGATCATGAGATAGTGGATTTCTGCCTGAAAGAAGGAACTTGCTGTTTCTGGAGATGGAGTGGGGATAAGAGGAGCTCTTAAGTGGTCTCTGTTCCACTACATGCACATTTATTCAAAATTGTAGGGTATGTCTTAATTGGAAGAGATAAATATGTAGGACTTCACATCTGGAACTGCTGGACCGTTCTGTTCTCAATTACACTGGTGTAAATATCCAGACTAACACTTCATTTCATAGGTACAACCTTGAATAGAGGGAGATGAAAATTATAGTCTACTAAGAGCAAGGTCAAGTATTGTACATTGGGCCAGATGATGGCTGCCTTCGTGCATGTGTACAAGATAGAGGGTGCAAGGAATTATCACAGAGATCTCAGTAGTTTTGTTGGTTTTAGAGGTGGGGTGGGCAGTATCACCCCACTGCCTTGCTGCCACTGATTGAGTAGATATTTGTGGGCGATGTTAGCAGGAAGCAGTCTCTTTGAGAATACAGGGCTGTAACTGTGGTTGGTCCCCATGCAGTATAGAAAAGCGATGCAGAAGACTCCTGATATAGGCAATTATACCACCACCACCCCAAAAAAAGTGTTCCGATTTTTCACACTTGCTATCTGGTCACTCTAGTGTCCAGCATCTGTTATTTTTTCCTCTTCTCTCCAGTATGGAATAAAATACTTTTCCCTGGCATATTTATCATGGCAAAGAAGAATCCACTTAGTGAGGAAAGGCAGCTTTTACATATATGTCTCATAGTAACTTTAAACCGTTTAAGGTATTTCTATTTAGAATAATTCCAGAGGTGTGTCTATTTATCTCCTGCATTAAAATTCAAGAAGTTAGTTTAGCTTTTGGCTTGGCTTCAGGGCAAAGCTGTGCAGAAGACATGCTTCTCTGAGATAATTTGTTTCCTAATTGCCATTCGTTTGCTGAAATACAATTAAAGTTATTGCTCTAATATTAACATCAACATCTTGATTGCCGTATAGAAATATGAATATGTATTTTTCTTACTCTGCTCCAAGACATCTTTCACTAACTTTCTCTGAACATGTAGCTTTTAATTAAAGAGAATTTTAAATTCATCCTGCAACAGTAATGCTTTTCTGGCAACTGATAGTCTATTGGAAGGTCACAGCTTACATTTGCGTCCAGTCTTGCATCACACACGCTCATTATAAAGGTGCCAGATGTTAATCTTCAATACCTGGGTTTTTGAAACTGCATGAGCAAATAATTTGAGCTATGTGCAATTTCCAAACTGAAACCTGAAAGCAGGTGAAACTCATCTACTCAGTACTTTAATTAAAAGCTGGAATAAGACAAACTGTTGTGTGAAAGAATTGACTACAGACCTAATCCAAAACCTGCTAAATGTGATGGGAATTCAATGGGCTTTGGATCAGACCCTAAGATGAGAATGGCATTATAAAGGTTACTGGTAGCTATATAACTATTTCTAGTAGCTTTGATTGTGCATTAGACAACCAGTTATCCAATCTAAAGGCAAAACAAAATAATCACATGAAAACAGGGATGGGAATTCTTTTTAAAACTTTCTTTTTAAACTGTTTACTCTTATTTTCCCTTTAGCACTCTTTCTCGTTAAAACATTGCATTGCACACAATTATTTCAATGAGCAAAAGCAGGGGAATGTTACAAAATGGTTACATAAAAGAACAGGCCACTTGGGACAGCAGCAATCAGTGGTACAATAAAGTAGCACTTCAATTTTGTGAGGAAAGTGTTCTTTTATCTCAAAGAGATCCTTTTAAAATCTTTTTTCTCATTTTGTAATTTTCTTTTTATGATACAAAAGGTTTTTTCCCACACCTCATATTATTTTCTGAGCACATATGAATGTCGCTTTGAGTTACATATGAGATTATTTTTTGAATATGATACAAAATGTAAAATCCAATCCTCATTTTGAAAAATAGCAATTAAATTGACTTTTGTGCTCAAGTGAGTTGTTTTCTGTAAAATGGATTCAGTGTATAATACCTATCAGAAATTAATTTGTAATTTATGTAATGTTTTGGGTAATTGTTCTACATTATAAAGCAATAGATTTTAAAAGTGGAATAGCAACCTTTATTGATTTTAAACAGATCCCAGGTTGCACTCATCAAATGTTTGTTTATTTATGTATTTTTTTCATCATGGGGAGCATAAAAATAATTGGCTGCTTCTTGTCATAGTTTTTGAAAAATGCTGAAGTCTATTCTTTCCAGCCTATTTGTTAGCACAAGTAAAATTCATAGATTACCTTTTTTATGTAATGATAAAGGGGCAGCTGACATTTTAGCCCTGATCATTCATATTTTCTTCTGTCTTTGGGAACATTGTTATGAAGGTTCCCTGATGGATAAATTGTGCTTCTCACTGACATGTGGAGAACTGCCATAAATGACCTTAGCTAGCCAATATCAGGAGTGTCATTCATGTCAGAACTGAAGATAATTATATGGCTGTGAATGGACAACACTTTATAGCTGCAAATGTGAGTAGCCTACAAAAGACAGAGAAGAAAAAAAAATCTATAAATTCCTTGGAGAAAAGAAAGAAGATAGAAAAGAACAGATTAATTGAATTGGCTGCATTAAATGTGTGTTTTGTAAAGGAGATTGAATGAGAGTCTTTATATTTATGTAGGGCCAATTTCTTGTTTCACAAGCAATGTGCAGTGTGTATGTGCACCCTCTTTTTTTAATTTTAGGAGTGACAAGATTGTACTAGATTGCTTGTGTAAATTACGGTTCCACCCAAATTCTCTACTGGTAAATTAGACATGCTTACTGGCCTAATGCACTCTCTGGAGGATACTGGCGTGCCAGTGGGTCTGCAGATTTGCTGGGTGTCAGTACTAGCCCAATAAATTCACAGACTATTTCACTTTTTGGTGAAAATCGACTGCATACAGCAGATCAGAATCAATCTATGAACATCATGCTATCTCAGAGCACAAAGCTCTCGAGACGTGTTCTCTTAGCTCACCACACTAACAGACTCATTTCTTCTGCTGAGTGATTTGAAAACCGATCTTTTCTGCTCAGTCTTACACACAAAGCTATCTGGGCAACAGAATATAGATGATGGAATATTTATATATTGAGCAGTTTACACCCTACTGCACTTGCAGAGGCAGCTCTGTAAGTGGACAAACAGCAGGCAGTGATACTGTAGGATTCTGCCACGAGAGAGCAACTGCATATATGACTCCATAGGAGATCTGCCAGTCATAGGTACCATGGAATCTATTGAGTTGGCATGTAGCCTAGCTGTTCTGATCCTGCCCTTTCTAGGCTCAAGTCTTTCCATGAATCTCTGGAGGTGTTTGAATTGAAAAACAGATGCCTTCCAGTTTGGGATCTGTCCCAGAACCAAAAGTGTAGGGGTGAGCTTGGTTCTAAGGATTCAGATCTGAGTCCTCCTAAGGTTTGCATTTAAGTTTAGTGCCCCAGCAAGTGTCACTAGTAGATCCCATGGTGTACCTTTAAAAAATGAGGTAGGATTCTCAACAAACCAACACAGCATCAAGGGCTTCAATAGAGCTATGCCAATTAACACCCTCTGGCTTCATAAGCCAGGTCGTCAGTAACATTTTTTGTCAGAAAATACCTAGCAGTCTTTTTTCTGTGATAAAACAAATACTTTCAAGAACACTGCAATTCCATATCCCAAATATCATTGTGACATTCAGGGTTCTCATTTGAGTTTCAATGCGATAAAATCTATGACATTTATTTAGCAGTCAGGATTCAGGTCTTAACAAACTGCTAATAACCACAGTGCTGTAATCAGGGGCAGTCTGGCTCTCTCCTGTTTCATGGAACCAATGTTTCCTATTGCTTCACTGTCTCCTGTTTTGAATTACATAAAGTGCCTTTTTAGTCCATAGATGCTGGATAAAAGCAAACTTGCCTCATTGATTTCAATGAGCAGTTCCAAGGTCAAATGTTATTCATCTGTAAAATTATCTATTAAAATTTTTTTACTAGGGGAAACCAACTGAGCATTGAAGGACAAGATAATAATCCATTTACGGAATGCATTTTGTTTGTACAGACCATTGTAATAACGGGGATGTGCTTTGCTTCTCAACTTTTATTTCTGGTATTAGGAATCTCAGGGTGATCACTAGTTTATGAAAAGCAATATATAGCTATATAAAATGTATCCTTTCAATGCCCCCTTTCAAAATTTGAAGGGTGCCATGGTTTCTATTCACGGAATAACTGGTTAAAAATGCCCTCTTCCCCCTCTCCCCCGCCCCCCCCCCCCCCCAAATAATTCTGGATGTTAAAGAAGAAGAAAAACATTTAACTGAAATTCCTCTCCCTCCCCCACAAAAAGTGCCCCCCCTCCAAAAAAAACCCCCAAGTGTTTTAAATTAGAGTGGTTTTTGGAAACTGAGTTTGTTTGTGAGGAATTTTGATGAAAATACACTTTTAAAAATTTCGCACAAAAATAATTAGCATTTTCCAACCTGTTCTGGTTTACAAGGAAGAGGGTGGGGAGTTGGGTTTTTGTTAAATAAATTGGTTTTTAGATTCCATTGTTTTATTTTAAAAAGGAAAATTTTGTGGAAAATGATTTTTTCTGCAGAAATGTTTGAGGGTTTTTTGGTTAAAAGTGCATTTTGATGAGAAAATTTCAACCAGTTCTACAAATAACATTATATTCCTGCCTTCATATAAATTAAAATAATAAAACTTCTTGGGCAAAGACTGTGAGCAGGTGTGGAAGTATGTGCAGAGAAAGGGAGCAAGGACCATACCCCGTTTTTCTCTCACAGGTTCTGTAGGCCACAGCAATAGTAAATTCTTCAAAAGGGTGAGGTAGAGAGTGGCCACATTGCAACCAGAAGAACTGTCCTTTGGTGGTCCTGTAACTGTACTCCCTCCCTTTTCCCTAAACTTTGGGAGATATTATCCTTTGCCAGAGGAGTACAATTCTTCTCAGACCTCATTCTTCTGCGTACCTCCTTTTCTCCCACTAAGGGCTAATCTTCCCTAGAATATGACCTTGAGAAGTTTTGTTAACCTTGAAGAGTCCTTGTTAAGTGATGTTGACCACAACTTTACCATCAGTTTAAACAGGGATAAATTGTATCTGATATAATCCAATTGTTACAATGCTGAGCATAACTTGATCCTGCCTGAAAAATCATGGGCAACCTCATGTTATTTTACATAACTTGTTAAAGTCATGTTCTAACATGATCTCATTTCCTAGGAAATGAGAAGTTCATTGGCCTTCTTCAAATATGAACACCTGCCCTTCCATTTCTCTCTTCCAGCCAGTATATTATCTGGTATTTTTAGTTAGGTCTTAATAGTGCTGCTGATATTCTGCACAGATGTACCCGTGTACCCAGCCTGTTAACATTGTATTCAGGAGTTTTACATTTCAGGGTACCTCAGAGGACTTTCTTACTTAGCAGTGAATCCTTACATTTGCAATCATTTTGTGAATTGATGGATAACTGACTGTGGTATGATACTCACCATGTTTCAAAAAGCTCACCATTTTAACATGCGGTTACTAGCTAACCTGACAATTGTAAAAATGTTCCCGGATAAAGTGTAACAAATTTCATACCATTACACCGATATTTCCTGTGGGACTGTGAGAATGATACAGCTGTGTTATGGTAATAGGTCGTCTTTTATGATGCAGTAAAATAAATTGTATTTTATAAGCCGTCTTTAATGTACAGTAGCACAAAACACTTTAGACACAGTCAATAGTAAACTGAAGATAAAAGGAATCTTTTAAGGGCAAGATTTCCAAAGAGGTCGTTAAGTGGCTAGAAGTTCTCAGAGAAGGACGTGGAGTGTAATGATCTAACAATATTGTCAAGATGAGAGAGTAACCACCAATTGTGGAGAGATATAAGTGATGCCGTGTGTTTCTCATGCCCTGGGTTTCTGTGCTATAATTTTTTTTCTTTTATAAATAACCACATTTTTCACCTTAGCCATAACACTAGTTCATTCTCTTTTTTGCATGTTTGTGTCTACATGGGATTGATTCTGAGAGGTGTTGAGCACCCTCAACTCCCACTGCTTTTACAAGGCATTGAGGCTACCCGCATCTCACAGCACTGTGCTGCATGCAGGGTTGGGCCCTATATCTTGTTGAAAATATTGGTTTTAAATGCTGTAAAACATTTCTTTTAATTGTAGAAAAAAACAGATATTTGATTATTCTCAGTACTTTCCTGACAAACAATTTACTATTGACTAGAATGATATATGCCATCACATTTTGATGATCTTAAACTAAAATTATGACTTTTGCATTTTTTGTGATGACTCTTCTTAACTTTTACCCTGACTAACATAAGCTAGATAGAATCAGAGGAGTAGCCGTGTTAGTCTGGATCTGTAAAAGCAGCAAAGAGTCCTGTGGCACCTTATAGACTAACAGACGTATTGGAGGATGAGCTTTCGTGGGTGAATACCCACTTCGGATAAACTAGATAGGTAGCCAAGAGATAAGAGCCTGCTCATGTACTGTTACTGACTTGTATGGGATTAGGATCTTGCTCTCAGATCAGAGCTAGGAAGTGGAGAGGGCAGATTTAAGGCCTCAGAATGGTAAGAAAGGCTGAAGGACTACAGTTTCCTACATTTCTCCACAGCCTCAGAAGACTGGATTGAGCTCAGAGAAGATGGCAAGACCATGGAGAGCTCCAAACACCAACAGAGTAGCTTTGCTTTAGATTCACTGATGGGAACAGAAGTAGTTTGGAATGGAAAACAGTGGAATGGAATGGAAACAGTGGAATTCCAATAGAAACAGTTTGAGTTTTTTTACATTTGGCTTCATTGTGCTGACCTCCCTGAAGTTGACAGAGTAGGGATTCAGGAAGACCATAAGAGAAGGCATTTCCAATACTAAGGCAAGAAATTAATAAACAGTAGTTACCACAAGTCTGGAGAAAAGGTGAATGGTGATTTAGGGACAATGTTGCAGCAGAGGCAAACTGAAGGTACCCTGATGGGAAGTGTGGGAACAAAAGTTACATGCAGCAAGTTTGAAATTCTATCGTTTTTTGGTGCAGTGCTTTTGAAATATAATCCACCCTGTACTATGACATTGAATTAAAATTACAGTGGTGTTCATTGCTTTAGACAATTGTATGCAGAGAAATATGTATAAATATATATATTTCTTTATATTAGGCACTGGAAACTACGTGTTCTTTTTTGTTTGTTTTTATGCTCACTCTTTTGGGGGTTACTGGTTACTGTAAAAGTAGTTCTGAAATTGGACCTTATAACACCATATAATTGAATATCTATATTCACAATGGCTATTTGCCAGGGGCAGAGATAGCTGAGTGGTTTGAGCATTGGCCTTCTAAATCTAAGGTTGTGAGTTCAATCCTTGAGGGGGCCACTTAGGGATCTGGGGCAAAATCAGTACTTGGTTCTGCTAGTGAAGGCAGGGAGCTCAGCTCAATGACCTTTTAAGGTCCCTTCCAGTTCTAGGAGATAGGATATCTTTATTTATACAAAGACCACTGTCATTATGTAATTTAGGATGCTTTTATCCATACACAATCTTAGGTACTTAAAAAGAATACTTATTTACATGATTCTGGCATAGTGAAGAAATTAAATGGACTTTTAATAGAAGCCTACTGGGCTGCTAATTCAAGTGAACAATATCTAATTATAACTTAAACACAGCCAAAGGCCTCATAAAACACATAGAATAACGCTCTTCTTATAGGCAGTTCTGCTCATATATAGTTTGTATTCCTCTTCCTCATTGTTTAGTTTAATAATGACAATTTGGTGAAAAGAGACTCTTTGGTGTTTAGGTGTTCATCATTTCCTGCTGCTTATTTGGGTCCTGAAGTCATCATCTGCTCTCTGGCTATTGTGTCATCATCATTAGTGTTGCTGTGGCGGTGGTTATGATGTCATGTCGAAAAGAGAAGGATGGGTGATTTCAGATGAGGAATAAGCAGCAGAAGATGACATCCCAAGCAACAAATATCCTGTTTTATTGCAGAAGTTCAGAATAGGAAATTCCCTTCAATACATAATACATGTAGGTGCTCATGAAGCCTCAGAATGAGGTTATCTGCATGGGAGCTGCAGTAGTAGTTCTCATTAGAGCCTCTTCAATTACATTGCTACTGAAGTGTTGAAAGAGCAGCAGAGACCTCTCCATTTGTAGATAGTCATATGTGTGCAATGGTGGAGAGGTCAGATTCAAGTCCTCAGAATGGTAAGAAAGGTTGACAAATCACAGGTTCTACTCTCTCTCTGAAGACTGCTTTAGGTAAAGGGCTACCCCAAGATCTAGAAGTGGTATATTTTATATGGGTCCTCACCAGAGTATAACCTGAAACCCTGGGTGAATTGAATGGGACGGAAACGTTGGTGGTTCCTTCTTCCCCTGGTTTTGCGCTATGACACTTATGCCACAAATTGGAACTGGTAGTTTTTTTCATAGCCCTAGTGCAAACTCTGGGGTCCTGGATGGATTCCAATTGGGTTATATATTTTACTTACCTAAAATTCTCCTATAGTTCCTTTGCTTTCTGTCCAACAGTTGTTTAGTCTTGCTGGGGAATGATAACCACATTTCAGTAACAAGTGCAGTTCTTACATGTTGTTTTTCTTTTTGCCTTCTTGTAAATCTTTTCAAGTGCATTAGGCCTTTGGCTGAAGGGCTACTGTGTCTAACGATCAGTTATTATATTTACTATTATTATTTGAAGAAAGGAATGTTTATACAATTAAATCAATATGCCAGTAAGATCAGAGCCTAGCTAGTGCTCTAATGGCTGCAAAGATTTGGAATTGGATTTAATGAACACTCAGCATGCTAAAAAATATGCTTTTATGTTCACTCAACACAAAAATATACAAGCTGAGGACAAAAAAGACAGACTCTAGCCAACCTTATTAAATGAGAAGTGGTTATGGAATTATTTATTCTATCTAAACCAAATGCTGATTGTTAACTCTCCATACAAAATAAATAAGGAATTCTCTCTGTGGGTCATGTTGAACTTTAGGCAACAAGGACCTGGCTTGATGAACAATATGTTTTGTATTTCTTAACACAGAGCCAGCTCAAACTGTACAATTTTGAGGGGAACTAGAAGTGTATGCCCTAACTTTGTACATGTAAAAAAACAGAGGATGTTAAAACAACAGGTTGGTGTGTCCTATGGATCACCCCCCCAACCCCTGACACACACACATCATCCCTCCATAAACCAATTCTCTTTCTTCTCACTTACACCAGTTTATACCAGCAGTAATGTATTTGAAATTGAAGGAATTATACTCGTGTAAGAGGTGAATCAGACTTAGTGATTGCTGGAATTTAAAGACATTATTAGAAACACTCATCTCATTCAGTGGAATATAGCGTAAGGTTCAACTCTATTGGGAATTAAAAGTAAAGCACAAAACAAAACAAAACAAAAACCTCCCCACACTAAGATTAAAACACCTCTCTGGACTTTAATTTCCCACTCCATAGTCCTCTAGGACCTTTAACTGGCCAGCTGTTCCTCTCACAGGCAAATACGACAGGCATGGATCTAGGGCACAGTATGTCTTTGGGGATTTAACTTTCTGTGAAGCCGCAGAATGTGCAGGTGATTTTGGATGATGAGATTGGCCTAAAGCCCAGGAGGAGACCAGATGGGATGCACAATACAGTCTATGAAGGTAGATGCAGGGGTGGGCTGGAGAGAGGGAATAAAAGGATGGATAGAAGACAGGTACGAATTGCCCACTAGTTAGGACACAAGCCTGAGATTTGAGAGACCAGGATCAAGTCCCTGTTGTGTGAGAGTTCCTGTGTGAACTTGGTCAAATCACTTAGTCCTATGTGCCTCAGTTCCCCCACTGTAGAATTAGGATAATAGCACTGTCCTACCTCAGAGGGATCCTGTGACGTTAAATACATTCAAATGATAAGATCCTCAGCTGTTATGATAATAGGAATGATATGTAGGTGGGGAAGTGCTGTTGAAAGGCAGGCTAGTGGGCCTGCCTGTTGATAGTGGTGCAGAAAAATAAGGATAGGACAAAACTGCGTGGCTGCAAAACAGCACTGAGCTAAACCAACCTCCTTATTTTCCCTCATAAAATAAAAGGTAAAAAAAATGTTTTTTCAATGAAAACCTGAAACATTTTTTTTAAATGGATTAAAATAAAAACAAAAATGGTTTTCACTGAAATTATTCACTGAAAATTTTAAAAAATCATTTTTCTGACATTGGTCAAAGCAAAAAGCAAGTCTAAAGGCACAGTGAGATCTATCTCTTTAAGTACTTATATGGCCATCATCATCGTGTCTGAGCTGCTGCATCTTCCTAACATAACCCTCCATCCTGTCCTCCCGAGTGTGGTGTCAGACATCACAACCAAAGTTAAATTATTAAAATTTACGGTAACTGTGTCCCTTTAAAGTCACTTACATATGCAGCACTATTATAAAGCAAAAAACAAGGGACTTGCATTTCAGGTGATTTTCAGGTGCCATCGATCAGGCTGTTATTTGTGTTGTTATTTGTTAGTGCTAGTGGTAACTTTTCTGTATCTAAATTTACTACAGTAGTAGAAAGATTTCAAACTACAATTATTTCACATGGCAGCTAATGAATACGTCCCCAGAAACCAGACCTAGGTACTGCTCACACAGTAAAAAGAAGACAGAAATAACAACAACAACACTGTCTCTTCCCATTTAGCTAGAATCAGAGGGATGTGGGAGAGATGCATGGGCTACTGTCATTGTCTGGCCCCACCAGTGGAAAGATTGTGGCTGTGGTTTAATTAGGCTGAAACTTTATTAACTTTAACATATCTTGGAATATCTGGCAATAAATTGTATAGTGTAGGTTTTTATTAATTCCTTAATCGTTTCCTCCTATTTGGGAGGGCTGCTATCAGCCCTTCCCCCTCCAAACCTGGTCGCAGCCAGACCTTTGCTGGGATCCCACTGTCCTCCCCATATATGAGGATTAAAGGGGCTGACAAAGGAATGGTGTTGAACCCCTGCTGCACCTAATGTTAATTGCTACAAAACCCCTTCCCCGGCTTCCTTAGGGGATGTTTTCCTCTAAATTCTTTTCTAATCCATCTTATCCGATAACCATATCCCTTCCATAACATGTAGCTGCACCGATGATTTGCCATATTTTGTTAGTTACTAAGTTGCAACATGTTAACCTAACCTTCCTGCCCACCCTACTGGGCCCCAGACCTGCTGTGGGGAAGGTGACCCCCCCACACACTCCACTTTGGCCAATTGTCAGTGAGGGGGGAAATAATTCTGAGACCCCCAAGGAAAAAGGACAACTAGCATAATGCTCACAGCAGTTAATGAAAAAACCCATTTGTGAATCCATGGATCCCCAGATACTTGACTTGGACCCACATATATGTACTACTCACTTCAGAAAAAAAAATACATTCCTCTTACTACGTGTCTAGACTTTGAGGGATGGGGGAGAGCTGCATGTGGTACTGTAAGTCTCTCTTTGAGAAAAACAGGCTACGATTTTGCTTAAAGGATTTAGATGCCCAATTCCCATTGAAATTAATGGGAATTTGGTACCCAGATTCCCTAGTCAGACAGAAACAAAGGGGAATCCAGTGCTTATGGCCAAAGCCTAGGACTTGTGGAGACCTGAGTTCAGTCCCTGCTCTTCCATATACTTCCTGTGTGACCCAGGGCAAGTCTCATATCTTCTCTGTGCCTCAATTCCCCACCTGTAAAATGAGGATAATAGTAGTGCCCTACCTCACAGGGGTGTTGTGAAGATAAATGTATTAAAGATCATGAGGTGCTCAGGTACTATATAGTACGGGGGCCCTATAAGTACTTAGGATAGATAGAAATCTCAGTCACACTTTCCATTGGACAACTTGTCTTCTTATTATCATAAGAATTTAGGCCCTGGTCCTGAAAGCTCTGGGTGGACTCTTATAACCACATGGAACTGCATTAAAGTCTCTGCACAGATACATAGGTCCAGCTGCCCAGAGAACCTTGCAGAGTCGGAGTCTATGTTTGGGATTCCTACTCCAAGTGGCGCTTGGCATGTAACATCCTGTGTGAGGGTAACTGATACAATTTATTTTCTTTGATTTTCTTTTTCCATAGACAAAAAGCTGTAATTTGGAACTTGGGACTGCGTCCTTTTTATCCCCCCAATTTGGACAATTGTCACAATGACTTCTTGCTTTTTTACCACAGCTTTGAATAATGGAAGATTCTTTCTTAGAAAAAGACAGATGCACCCAAACTCCTTCAGACCCTCCTTTCCCTCAATGAGCCAAATTGTTACTTTGACATCTCCCTGCCATCTCAGCAAAACAAAGCAAATGGCTTTATTTTATTTTTCCCCCTCTTGGAATCACTATGAAAGAATGGAAAGGAAAGGAGTAGAAGAAACATAAATGTCTGTGTATTTAGATCTGATGGGTTGACGCCTTTAGGGCCTGATTCCTGACTGACGCCAATGTAAATCCAAAACAACTCCCCAGAAGGCAACAGAGTTACGCCATTGTAAGACTTTTGGAAGTGGAAGGAAAGTCAGGCTCAGTGAGTGTAGAATATTTATACATTAGGGGGAAATTGTGTTCTCATTTACATGGATGTAAATACACAATAACTCCATTGAAATAAATGGTTCGAATTTACTTGTGGCTTGCACGGGTGGATATGAGATCAGAATGTGACCCTATGCGTCACTTAAGATTATAATACCCATAGGGTGTGCATTAGATCTACAGAATGTTCAAATTAGGTGAACAAATGAGCCAGAGAAATACACAACATATGATGAAATAAAATTTTAAAGCTAAACATTATTTTATTGAGAACATAAATTCATGATATTGAACGACGGTATAGATAGATGGTTATAAGGCCAGCAAAGCCATGGAACAAAATCTCACACAGTTATGAAAGATGCAGTATATGAAAATTAAACATTATGTGCATTCGAAATGCTGACAGACTCTGGTCATTGGTAGGCGGGATCGAATGTGGGGCCTCTGGAGCTTGTGCATGAGCCTCTATCACATGAACTAAAAGCCAACTGGCTGTTATCTAAGGCGGTAGCGCAGACTCAGTCCCTTTCTATCTCTCTAAGTGGTCTTGGTGCCACTAGATGGGACAGAACACCACACCCAGGAAGTGTGTGGGTTACACATAATCTAGGAACAGGAGTACTTGTGGCACCTTAGAGACTAACAAATTTATTAGAGCATAAGCTTTCATGGACTACAGCCCACTTCTTCGGATGCATCTGAAGCTTATGCTCTAATAAATTTGTTAGTCTCTAAGGTGCCACAAGTACTCCTGTTCTTTTTGCAGATTCTGACTAACACGGCTGCTACTCTGAAACCTGACATAATCTAGGGTTGTAATGTTTCAAAGGTTCACACTGAAAGATAAACGCATAATTTTGACTATACTGTATACCAGGGGTCGGCAACGTTTGGCACGCGGATCGCCAGGGTAAGCACCCTAGCTGGCCGGGCCAGTTTATTTACCTGCTGACGCGACAGATTCGGCCAATCGCGGCAGATTCGGCCAATCGCGAGGGATGTGCTGGCCGCAGCTTCCCGCCACCTCCATTGGCCTGGGATGGCGAACCGCGGCCAGTGGGGGCCACGATCGGCCGAACCTGCCACATCAGCAAGTAAATAAACTGGTCCGGCCCGCTAGGGTGCTTACCCTGGCGAGCCGTGTGCCAAACGTTGCCGACCTCTGCTGTATACTATTAATATTGCACTGTCTGGTGTTTTTTTATTGGATGAGTGAACTAACCTTGGTTGCAGGATAAATAGATTCCTAACTATACTTTTTATGATGACAAAAAAGAGAGAATTGCAATCTCTTGGAAGCTATAGACTGTCCTTTCAGCAAAGGACTGGATGCTAAATTTAATTGGATGTGCTGCACTTGAAAAAAATAGTTCACTCATTAAAACATCAAAACTCTAAGTTCCAAGGTATCTGGCTTCTTTTTTGAATTACAACATGTGTAAAATATGCGACTTGTTGATAGTTCATCCTGATTATACTTTTGTAACCACAATTTATAATTTGTGTGCAGTCTGTGGTGGATAGGGACATTCGGGTATTATTGCTCTACCCTGTCTAGATCAATGTTATGAGCATATTTACATTTATAAAATAGAGGGAATGGTTTTATTCTTCTCCCTGAAGCCCTAAATCAATGCAAGCCTTGTTTGCTTCTTTTCTTTGTTTTTATTAGAAAAGTTGAAAAATTCAAAATAAAATATTAAAGTATGCAAACAGCCTAGAGTTCCATGCACTGTAAAGTGGCACTGGCACATTGAACGGGTATTTCATTTCCACAATACATTTCTATCATGTCCTCTGTAGGGCAATATCCCAGAGTGTTTTATGACAAACCATAACGTATTACAAAGACTATGTCCATGGCAGCAAAGGGGAAGCTATTTGGAAAAGAAAAGTCTTCATTTTGTTTTAGAAAGGGCTCCATGTAGCAGTAGATTAAATATCAGCTGCGAGAGATTCACACGGCTGGCGTGATGCACAGCTAAATGCTCTGCCACTGGCACTTTGAGGCTGATATCTTAGAACATGTAGACAAGTGCTCGTACAGCATGGATACAAGACAATGAAGATGTACTGTAATAATCCTGCAGTGTTCTTTTTCAACATGAACTCTTCCTCGTTAAAAACCTAATTCCTTTAGTAACCTGAGCTTCTTAAATCGGTGCTTCCTTCTCATATTTTAGACATTAGCTTAAAAAAAAGCCATATATCATTCATCTTCTGCAGATGTGCCCTTTAATAAAGTCCCCCTTTCCTCTTTCTCCAAGGAGCCTAACTCAGTCATGCATCTGAGGAGTTGCAGCTGTTTATATCAGTGCTGAACTTAACCAATAAATTTTGGACTAAATTACACTGCTGAACATAGTATGTCCCTGTGTCACACTTGCTGACTTTTAATGTACTTGCCTATTACTAGCCTTTCTACATGTAATTGAAAGACCTGTACATATTATTCCAAATGTGACCTCACTATCCAGTATTAGAGTAATTATCTTGACTTCCCATGAAATCATCACATCTAGTTATGCATCTCTTAATTTGGCAGCATAGTTCAGGAAATGCTAAGGCTAGTTCTGACGTGGCAGTCGGAAGCTTTAAGAACCTCACATAAGATTTTAATCTTCCTGATTTCTGTCAAAATAGGTAAACTGAGTGGAAAAAAATAAAATTTGACCCAAACTTTCAGACATTCACCCCAAACTGGAACTATATTTTTATTCGGTTTGACAAAGGTATGGTTTAATGTCTATATATATACACACACACACACACACACACACACACACCTCTTTCATGTGTTTCTGCTGTATCACATTCTACTCTTATTGCTAGATTTGCAAAGAAATTTAGGTGATGCTGAGCATTGCTGTGCCTAACTTTTAGGATCTAGAAAATCACTGGGATTCATAAAGCCTGAGTTTGGTGCCTCAGCTCCAAATACAATGAATGGAGATAGGGACCTCAGAATGGGATTCATAAAAGCCAGCTCACTAGATGGCTCCTTGCATAAGCCAGCCAATAGGAGGTGGCAAGCTGAGGGGCAAGTGCTAACTCCACCCCTCTGTCAGAGAGAGCCAATGGAGCAGGGGGACTAGATGGCGGAGGGTACAGAGTCATTCTTATACTTGCATTTGCTCTCTTTCACCCAATGACTTTTTAAATTATCCACAGTGAAACAGTTTCAACGGGAGAGACTGAAGGGGCCCCACATCAGAATATCCCATAGCCCAGTGATTAGGGTACTTGTCTGAGAGATGGCAGATCACTGTTCAAATCCATTCTCCCCCTCAGATGGAGGAAGGACTTTCACCCAGGAGCTCCCCCATCCTAGGTGAGTGCCCTAACTACTGGGCTAAAAGTTATAAGGAAGCCGCCCCCTCCACACACCCACACCCACTATTTTAATAAGTTCACCTATAGGGGCCTGATCTGGGAGGCAAGCTCTCAGCACACTTACTAGATTGGGTTCCACACAGCAAATTAGGCTGACAAATGCCTGTTTTCCTTTGGTTCATGCACCACACTGGGGAGTAGGCATCTGGACACCTGGCCTGGGCCTGTAATGTGCATATCCAGAGGCAGAAACATAGACACTTAGGGAAATTTTACTGCAAATATTTAGGCACTGAGTGAATGTAGACATCTACAGTGGTCAGCAGCAGCTGAGCAGAGGCTTTGTGAATCCCCGTGGGGCCTGATTCTGGGATTTAGGAACCCTAAAGTGGCAGTTGGGTGCCTAAGGGCAGGTCTACATTTAAAATGCTGAAGCAGTGCAGCTGCCCTGGTGCAGCTACTCTATTGTAGCGCTTTAGTGAAGATGCTCCTGTGCTGATGGGAGAGCTTCTCCCATCCACCTCCATGACAGGCTGTAGCTATGTCAACGGGAGAAGCTCTTCTGTTGACATAGAGCTGTCTACACAGGGAGATAGGTTGGTATAACTCCGTCATTCAGGGGTGTGGATTTTTCACCCCCCGTGAGTGACGTACTTATACTGATGTAAGTTTGTTGTGTAGAGCTGGCCTGAGTCCTTTTGTTAAACAAGCCCTTAGTGCCTAACATTTTGTGTTCTTCTTCCCCTCCCCCCGCATCTCTATGCATTAAGCAAAAGTTTTCATTGACCTGGTTAAAATTACATGCATGCCTTTTCTCGATTGCATACAGTTAATTTAGGACCCACCGATGTGTCTGAGTAGTTCAACCTATTCCTCCCAATGCTCATTAACTTGCATTTTCTACACTGAATTTTATTTGCCTTTGTGACGTTCATTCACCTAACTTTTCGAAATCCCTGTTAAGTTCCTCAATCTTCCTTAGTCTTGAGTAACCTAATTGTAGGTCATCTGCTTATTTTGATTCCTCACTGTTCATCCAGTTTTCTGAGTCATTAATAAATATATTAAACCATGATCCTAAGATGGAACATTGGAGCTTCTCATTGTTAAACTTTTGCCATTATAACAGGGCTTTAACAGTGCAATGGTCTTTCAGGAGTCCTCTCTGAATTTCACCCTGAGTCTCTTTTTGAATATAGATGTTAGTTTCCTTATAGTCCTTTCTAAAGGAATTCCATCTCATGCATATCTTCTGCAGGCTTACCTGACCCGCTTTCATTTTGTTTTGAATTCTAGGATGGATCCCAGCTCACTTTAAAGCTGTGTCAATCTTCAGGTGCAGTTATCTCTTGATCTCCTCTGATGTGAAACTGATTCCCTTTGATAGATGTCTGGCATACTCTGATAGTTTTGTTTTCTTTTGGTGTCTCCCATGTTCCTTTTCAAAGAATTAGCTGAAGAACATTTTTAATTGTATATCAGTGATTACCACCTTTGTCAATAAATTACCCCTATTATCTTGTGCAAAGTTTCTATGGATTTTATTCTATTTTTTTTTCATTTATATACTTGACAAAATAACCTTTGGTGCAATTTTTCTTTCATCCACCACCCTTGCTCTTCTTGTTGTTACACTCTCTTAACTTCATTATGCTCCTTGTGTGTCAGTTGTTTTATGTTTCAGAAAGGTCCACTGCTTAACCTTGATTACTTTTTGTACTAAGACTGTTTTATTGCTGTTCTATTTATTGCTAGATGTTATGTTATGAATAAAACTTTGGTCATACATTAATATCTGTGAACAATTTTTATTTTTTTCTGTATCCCCTTCCTTCATTTCAATTCATTTCACCCAAGTCTTTCTATATTCTTCCATGATTTTTAAAGCTCATGTCCAATACCCCTAATGTGCTTTTTTTTTTTCATGGCAGCCATTGGTATGTGCAGATTACGTCCTCCCCCTTTTAAGTCCCACAAACATAAATAAACTAGAGGGACTATTGTTGAACTAGCTACTGCATCATCTCTTGATCTTATGTTGAATTCAATTGATATCTTTATATTTCCTATTCTATCTTATATACTGTGTAAATACTGTATCTAATTCCATGCCAAACCCCACTGATTCCTTCCTCTTAGGACTTTATATCCAATATGTTGAAAACTCATATTGTTAATTGTACTTTCATATCCTTGGTTTTTGTTTTTGTTTATCATCTGATCAAGTTACTTCTTCAAATCAGCAAATGTTTCTGCCAACTTTCTCCTCTCTCATTCTGAATTCTAATTGGTTCCCCATACCACAGAGACTGCTTTAGAGGGATTATTTTATTTACTTGAAAAAATATATTTTTCTTGTACATTTCATGACATTCTCATTTCCATTCTTCATAAGCTTTTCTCAATAGGCTGCTATCCTCAAAATGTAGCACCACTGATTTTTGATTCACAGTCTCAAAGCAACAGTGCATCAGATACATTTGTATCTGATATTGCAATATTTAGTAAGACACCTAAACATCAGTAAAATGTGTAACAAGCTGCAAAAATTTAGTCACGTCTGTTGAAAACAGGTCTAAACTAATCTCACAGCCAGTATCAAATTAATACATTAAAGCACATGCAGTGCATGCCAAACTACAAGGTCAAACATTCAAACACAATATGATAAAATCAGTATCTCTTAACCCTTCATGTATTTTGTCCAGATAACATTTTTTTTTAGTTGCTCTTTCAACTGTTGATCCAATAGATGGAAAATTGCCTTGCAAAAGCAACATTTTACAGAATTCAGCTGTATAATCTTGCCTTAAGGTCTTTGATCAACATGGGATAACAAATATAGTTAAACATCTACTCAAAATAATCACAAATAAATGATCATTTTAATGCCTGTTAATAGCTATCAGTTTTTTTTTCTTTTGATAGCAGCTCAGCTTTCTGGAAGTTCAGATTTTCCATCAAGGAAAAAAATAGACACCTATTAGTATGGAGAATAATTGGCATTTGGTGACTGTCTAGTTTAAGTTTAAAATATATCTTCCTCAGCTATTCTTTTGGACCCTTTCTACCACTTTAAAATGTGCAGGTCAAGAGGGAAAGTGACATCTGCAGAACACCTTGTGGGATTATACAAGATATATGAATGTGTGTGCATATTGCCCATATCTGCCACTTGGGAACAATATATTTAATTAACCTTTTGCTTTACATAAATGAGTCCAAATAAGGCTGGAAAACACACCAGATGTTTCTATGAAAGAGACTGTTTTATTATATTTTATCATTTAAAATCTGTTCAGAAGGTTACAATTTCTGAAATATGAAATGTATTCATTTTTTAAAAATTGTCCTGGGGAGAAGTAGACAATAAAATTGTATCTGTATGGTCAACCACCTTGGGAGAGGAAAATAATCTCATTATATTTCCCAAACATGTTGATTAAAAAAGGTTATAAATAAATAATCTTTACAGGAGTAGCATTTTAGAAGAGAAGTCTATAATATGAATAATTTTAATATACTGCTAATACAATTTATATTAAAGATTTAATATATAGCTAATATAGTAGAATAATATGATGGTATATATTATATAGTAAATAATATTAAGTTAAACTTACCAGGTGAAATTCTGGCCCGTTAACATCAATGGCAAAACTCTCATTGAGTTCAGTTGGGACTGAATTTCACTAACTATTTATTATGGCTATGATTATACATCAAATAGTATTTTATCAGAATAAGAGTCTTACTGATTTTAGTACATTAAAAGGTTTTCTTTTTACCCATTAATTGCTCTTTGTTTTACTGGGAAAGTAGTGTAACTTTGAATCAACACAAGTATATAATATTGTTACAGTAATTTTGATTTAAAAAGGAATCATTTGACAATGGACACCACTGAATTACCACAGTTAAGTGTAGGGGGTAAATCTCTTGCATCTCAGATTCCATTGTGTGGGATCTGTTAGCAAATGTGCATTTTTTTCATGGCAGCCATTGATATGTGCAGATTACGTCCTCCTCCAAAAGTAACGATCCTCCTCCTATAGAAGAAGAAAAAAGAATTTGGTAACTCTTGGCATTTGCACTGAAAGTATGGCAGAGCCATTGATATTTCCCAGATGACCACCCACGCATGGGTAGAGTGCAGCAGTATCCATAGATCTCGGCCCTGGATGGAGATTGTGCTTGTGTCACCATAAAAGATCTGCTCCAAAGTCCACTGAAGTCAATGGAAAGACTCCCGTTTAATGGGATAAGGATCAAGCCCCGTAATCTTTATCCACTCCATTCCCTTTGTTGTGCAGTATACCAGAAAAGGAGGATGTGATGACACAATGAATGAGTGGGTACATCAGGCAGCAGCCAAACTACACTGCATGTGACTTTTCTGAATCTGTCAGTCACACCATGTTCAGTGGCTTCTCTCTGTTCCTTTTCCTTTCTTTGCATCATGCGGCTAGATGGCTTAGGCAGGCTTTTCAAAGAGGTAGAGCAAAGAGCCTATAGCATTAGACTATAAAAGAGAGGATAAGAGGAAAGACCTTATGTCTCAAAGGGGACAGGAGCAGCAATGGAGGTGAAGGAGAAGGGGCCCTCAGGGCTGATGGGGAGGATGCTGGAGGAAAGGCTCAAAGATAGGGCAGTGGGGGTGAAGGAGAAAGGGCCCTCCAGGCTCACATCAAGGATGTGTTGAAGGCCTCTCAGGGCTTGTGGAGATGGCAATAGAGGAGGAAGAACACCCCTGTTGCTTTCCAGGGGTTAATGGAAGAGAAGAAGGAGCCTGGGTGATGTAAGCTCTGGCTCCTCAATGCAACAGAAAGAGACAAATTTCAGTGATTCGTCAAGTGATTTTGCTGCAGCAAAATAGCAGAAGAAGAGCAAACCTGGTATGCATGTTTGAGATTTGCTGAAGGATGCAATCTAGTCATGTTGTACCACGAAAACAAACAAACAAACTGGCCCAAATGGTGAAACTCACTCTTAGCCAAATGTGTGAATTAGCGGGGAGATGCCCTTTCCTGGGCACTCGTAAATATTAGAGTTCACTTGAAAACACACCCTACAAGGAGATAGTTATAGAGTAGAGATGAGAACTTAGCAGGGACATAGGGGAAATAACGTTCTCATCTTACATCTGCTACACTAATAATATGTACTTTTCTCACCTTGCTCCTCTTTTCTCATCTTCTCTATTGTACATTCTCATTGCTCTCCTCACATTATTCTCCAGCCTGCCTTCTGACTCTGATTCATGGAGTGTTTTTTTTTACCTTTGGTAGCAATGTCCCTCTTTGCTATGTAGTCACTTTTATCACACCTTTTATCCTAATTAACTCCTCCATTTTTCACAGTCCTTTCTCACATTCTCTCCAATTTCATCTTTCCTACCGATTGACTCTCTCCCTCTCCCCCCTCTGACTAATCTTGTTTTATATTTTCCTTCGCCGTGAAGAAGACATTGCCAAAGTGTCACCTCTAATCTTGTTTCCTATTTCTAGCATGTAATTTATTAATCTTCTTTCTTTCCCCCCTCTTATTGAGCAGACATGTACTAATACAGCTCAAGTTTTATTTTCAGATTCTCAAATAAATAATTTCACAAGTTTTAAGACTGGGGGGAAATAAAAAAGAGCTTTGGAATAATGATCACCCCTGTCTTTCCTCCAAAGCCCTTGCCTTCAGATCTATACAAATCATTTTATTGAGAGCTGATGTAGCTGTCCTATATCAGTGAAATTAATTATTGGTTAGTGTGTTTAAGGAGCTGTCCTTTATCTGATTGATTAAGAATAACTACATAAATCCTTCACACTAATACAAACCTGTATTCTAAAATATATATCCAATAACTTCCAGATTTCTTTCTTTAAATAATAGTTTTGAGTACCATCCTGCCATAGTAAATTGCAGTATTTCTCTGGCATGTCTGACCGTTGCTGCTGGATCCCAGAGGTCAGGAGCAAAGAGTCAGTGTTACTGTTGTTTGCTCTTTTGAGACAGAGGTGAATGGCTGTAAAATGCAAGCATAGGTTGTTCTCATTGCCAGGGCTCTCTGATAGGATTGCATTATTTTTGCTGCCTTTTTTTTTTGTATTTTCTTTTGTAATTACTATTGTTTTCAATTAAATAAGAACTAGAACTGTGGTATAAATACCAGCTTGCAGTTGTTTGCTCCATTGTAGATACACCTCTACCCCAATATAAAGCTGTCCTTGGGAGCCAAAAAATCTTACCACGTTATAGGTGAAACCGCGTTATATCGAGCTTGCTTTGATCCGCCGGAGCGCGCAGCCCCGCCCCCCCCGGAGCGCTGCTTTACCACGTTATATCCGAATTCGTGTTATATGGGGTCGTGTTATATCGCGGTAGAGGTGTATAATATTTGAATTAAGGCATGAGGCCCAGATTTTTAAAGCTATTTAGGTGTCACTTTTGAAAATGAAACTTTGCCTCCAAAGTAAGTTAGGTGTTGCAACCTCTAAACACCTATGCCTTAGTGCTCTGGGGAGCTGTGTGTAAGGAACAGCAAAAATCAATGTGAAGCTTCCTTTGGAAGGGATTCAGAGATCCCTGGTGGTGCTCGGGCCAGGAGTATCATTTAAAAAAAAATGTGAGGGGTGGGCAAAGTTGTTTCAGCAGCATCCCAGCTTCCACTTCCCTATTGAGGCCATGGCTGCTCATAGGGTTTAGTGGGCCCATCCCATCCTGGAAGTGAGCAGGGAGCTGGTGTGCCAGCCCTATCCCAGGGAATCGTCTGGAGCAGTGAGTCAGAGGTGCATCACCGATGGCTGTCCAAGGCCAGGGCTCGGGTCACTCTGTGCTCAGCTCCAGCCAACTACTCCGTTTCCCGTCTAGCCTGGTCTACTCCATAACAGCCCCTGCAGGCCCCAGGGAAACATCCCCGTGCCAGCTAGCAAGGAGCTCTGAAAAGTCAAGGGCAGGGAGGCAAACCAAGGTCTGGGCAGGCAACTTCTTCCCTTGCCCTGTATCAAATGACATGCCGGCTCTGGCATACCTATAAACGCGTCTCACTGCCCAATTATGCAATTCTGCTATTGCTCCCATGATTCTTCAGGTAATTTAGAGCTCTGAAACTGCTGCTCCCACATTGTTCGCCATCTCTACCCATATGATCAGCCTTTATTTGTGTGCATGAACTTAGGCCTGCATTTTTTTAACCATTAGAACTCAGCAAAAATTGTGAAATGTGTAATTTTCTGTGGGAATAACATCCAAAGTGTTATGCTTCTGGAGCATGCTTGATTCTGTGACACTAGGATTATGGACAGCTTTAAATTAGAGGTGCCATGTCAGGCCCAGTAGAATGAGCTAGGTTCCGAGATCCAAAAAGATAAATAGGAGTTGTAATTGACAGGGCAGGTGGATAGTCCAGGGGCTAACAGTAGGGAGATTAGGAATGATGGACAGCTATCCACTTACACATGACCTCCAAACAGACCCTCCTACTACAATCCAAACCCATGGACACTCTCCAGAAGCAGTTGGTAACAACAATAAGGAAGGCATTGCTGTTCTTTATTTAAAGTAAATAAAAGTCACAAGAGCCTACAAGGTGAAATTCACCATAAACCAGGAGTTCTTTTCTCTAGTGTGGGAGAGATTAATCACTTCCACATTATACTAGAAAGACCTGCGGTTTATATCTCATTCCTCACAGCAAATACAGAAGTAGGATTCAATTCCTTTCTCCACAGCTATGCCATGACTTCTGAGACATCCCAATTCACACCTCCTTTTTACTTGGTACACTGGTGACACCTGCAAATAATTTAGAGTTGAAGTTGCCCCTCCCCAACATCCATTTCCATCACAACAAACACTGCATGTTTCTTGGGCCGAGTTTGTCACATTACCAAACGTTGCATTCATATTCCATATGGATGCATATTTTTCTTTGTTTTATTTTGACATTATTTCTTTTGCAGTGCCTTCTATCTAGTAAAGAAATTAGCTTGCATATGCTGGCTTGGTAAAGTAAAATTAGCTACACTTTTGACTTTCTGTGGTTTTACTCTGAATCAGAGAAGCAATAAACATGAAATAAGGCAAATCACTGTTGTTCTATGGTTTTCTCAGTGGTGAGTTAAGAGAAGAAGCACCCATAATGAAAACCTATGAGCTCATATCTGCTTAAAACAGGTCTCTAATTAGTTTCTGTAATCGATCTCCCTGCTCCAGCAGGTGAACCAGGTAATTATCTTGTTTATACTGTAGGTGAGTCACCAAATGCTAGATAGCTCTCTGTGTGTCTTTAAACGATAATGCACTGTAACAAGTGTTCCCAATATGAATGAACTACTGTCATAACCTTCACTATCTGCTTTACATGCAGCGATGTGGATCTCATTTTATCCTTTGTTGCAAAGAGCTCTAGACATCAAAGAGATGTCCCTTTGACCACTGTCTCAATCAAAGGTTTCTGCCTAGAGGAATCTCACTTCTTGTCTTGATTCAAGTGGTTCAGAATACTAGGCATTTCCTAGTATGATTAGAAGGAATTCAGTCATCACTGCATTATCTAAGGCGTAAATCCTGCCTTTCTCAGCTCTGCTAGCATTCAGAACCCCAAATGAAGCATAACAATTGTGGCTCTGGGAATCTGGGAGTGGGGCAGGCTCTGTCAAGGGACGCTGTAGTGCAATACACAGCATGCAGAACTGCTCAGTGCCACCTGTCTGTCTCAGTAGGCACTTCCAGGTGGGATGGACTACTGGCAAATCATCTATTAACAATTGACATATGTACAGACGGCTTCGGTAGGGCACTCTTTTTTAACCAGTGCCACAAACTCCACAGATCCACAAACTCATAAGTCCATGCTATGGCCTATCGAGGAACTACAGCCACTAGTGGAGCCTGTGGTCTGTAGCAGAAGTCATGGCATAGCTGTGGAGAAAGGAATTGAATCCTACTTCTGTATTTGCTGTGCGGAATGAGATATAAACTGCAGGTCTTTCTAGTATAATGTGGAAGTGATTAATCTCTCCCACACTAGAGAAAAGAACTCCTGGTTTATGGTGAATGGCTGAAATATAAGACTGTAATTTTTCTGTAGTTATTAGAAAAATAGTTTACCAGTTTCTCCCCAGATTAAAAGTAATCCCAACATAGGAAGAACTGTGCATCTTCTCCTTTATCAATGTATAGCTGAAGTCAAACTTCCCCACAAGTAGTTTTTTTTCTCTTTTTTTCATAGACTTGTCCCTAGCAAATTTAGTTTCAAGGTCTTTTATTTCTGTTTCTAAAGTAATTATCCTTTGGGCTTGTTTCTTTCTTCCTTGTATGATGCTAGACTAATTATTCTTCTCCTAATGAATGCTTGAAATGGATCCCATATGGTGGCATATGTGCCTTCAGATGGAAGCTTAATTTGAATAAAATAAGAAAATTCTTCTCTTGGGGCTTTCTTAAATTTTTCATTCTGTAACAATGATGAGTCAAATCTCTGTCTTGGGGATAGAGGCAGCCAGCTTCCATTCTATTGTACATGGAGCTTCATCTGCATCAGAGGGTCCCTTGTTACATCCTCCCAGAGTGCAGGACTCCACATTGGAGAGAGCCTCTTGTATACCTCAAAAGTTAACATCAGTGTGGCGGCCTGGGCAGCATCTCAGGATTAGGCCTGAGCCATCACCCGTGCCACTGCGTTTACACCGCTATTTGAACGTGTGTATGTGTATCTGTGCTGGGAATTACAGCTCCCAGCTGCTGTGCTGACATACTCCTTGACCAGGACTCTATTGTACCATGTGCAGAGAAATCCCTCAGTGACCATGTGTAACCTGTGACCGCTCATTATGGGTCTGATCCAAAGTCCGCTGTAATCAATGGGAATCTTTACATCTTTGGATCAGACCCTGTATGCTAAATTATACCTTAGCTTGTATGGTTGCTCTAGAAGTGGGGAATCTACCTTCTCCTTCTGCATCTCAGCAAGATCAGGCATAAGAAGGAGTGAGGGGAGGTCCAGCTAGAATCAACTTCAACAATAATTATCTCAAGCCCCCGGCATAGTAGGATAATGGCTTGGAAAAGAGTGTGTGTTACACTTTTAATGAGGTTGGAGGAACCTACTCTGCACCACACTCCTCACCACCCAGAGGATAATGTTTTTCAAAGGCATTATGGTACCAGGCACTGATGCTCACCTGAGCCTCTAACATAGCTGATCCTCACAGAAGCCATAATTATTATTATTATTTATTTGTATTGTGCCAGTCATGGATCATTCATGGAACGGGACCCCATTGTACTGGGTGATGTAGAAGCACATAGAAAAAAAAAAGATTGCCCAGGCCCCAAAGAGCGTACAACCTAAATAGAATCTGAATCCTATGTATTTATTTTTACAAATGCAGTCTTAATATGTCAGATAAAAGAAATAAAGTAACATCAGATTTCATTTTAAAAAGAAAAAAACCCACAAATAAATGGCTTCAGTTTTTCTAACTGTGTTGCCCAGATTGCTGCTAAATTCGGGATTTAGGATTTTTTAGTTTTAGTTTTTATTTTTGTTTTCTAATCCTTAAGTCTATTATTTTCAGGGATGGTTTAGTAACACTTTCCTTTGTCAGGAATGGGGCCAAAGATCTCAAATCATATTCTATCTAGACCTTGGGAAAATATTCTTTTCAAAATTCTAAACAATCATTGAACTAGACTTGGGAACTCTCTCAATGTGAACATCTAACTATGCCAATGTTCTATACTTGCATCTGCTAAGGGGTACTGTGGTGAGTGAATAAGGATGTCTTCCCACTATAGGGATAATTTTGTTGAAATGGATCATTCTGAAATAGGGCAAAGTTTTGTTATTGTGCAGAACATCTATGACAAAATTGAAGCATTTATAGAAAAGCAAATGTGAGAATTAAAAACATTTTTTTTAAAGGAAATACTGATCCTTCAATAAAATTCTTTTTAGAATATTATTATTTGAATCATGCCAATAACTGATGAAAATGTAATCATTTTATCTGAGGCATGAACTTCTCTTGCTCCCAGTGAATCAATGGGGAAAACATCCATTGATTTCCATAGTAGCCTATGGCCCACATATCGGTAAAGAAAAACGGTAATTGCTCATTGTGCCATTATTGACCTAAAGTGCTGTGCTCTGCTGGCTTATAGAAGACCCACAGCAATGATTCAGCAAATCAGGGGCTATGTTAGCCATAACAAAAAACCCAAAAACCCTTAAGGCCTAATTTTAATGAAATGAATGTGAGCTGCTGGCTCTGGGTAGTCTAAGCCTCTGCATATTAGGCCAAGAACATTGGAAAATACATCTTGTATTTTTTTGTAAATAAGCGTATTGCTGACTTGCTGGCATTTTCCTGTTTTGCTTTCTTCTTTATGAATGAATAATTGTTAGCATTCCAGCCACCTGAATGTTTTTTAATAAAACAAAACAAAACAGATTCTAGCTGGTAAAAATACTCTGACATTTTTCAAGCTTACAAATTGTTTCAGGGTATAATCCTTGATTTGGATGTTCAGCTTTTGCTTCTGAAGATTATTAACAGCCCGAACCTGGAAGAGTCCCCAGTGATCTGTTCAATAGCTTGTGTCCTCTACCTGACTTTCAATCATTGGCTACAAATAACCAAGGGAACATAAACCATCTTAGGGGATAATAATTTATCTTTGGCAGAGCAGTTGGTTTCTTTTCTTTCGTTGTCTCAATATAGAGACTGTGTGGAATGCTTAATTCAGAGTTCAGACAGATATTTCTTGCTCAGCTTTCTTATTAGAGTTAAAAACACAGGATCACATTCTGATAGGACATTGATTTCTCATATGTGCCTGCCAGAAAACCCATATCCAACAGAGCAACTGTATAGTACATTATGTTTGTCTTGATACTGGCTCCTCTTCAAACCTGCTGGGAGCCCATTGTGCAGGCCCTCTGCAACAGGAGCTCTACAGAAAGTATTATATAGCTCTGGCAATAATAAGAGTCATGGCAAGGATGGCTGAAATTACAAAAAAAAAGGCCCCAAACCTTCAAATCTTGATGACTAAAGTTAGGCATCACGATCCATACTGAAGTACTTAAAACATAGTGGGTTGACAGTGGGTGGTTAAAAGTGCTGAGCACACACAACTCTCAGCTGACTGAAGAGGGAGCTGCGAGTACTCAGCCTCCAGAAAAGAGGCCATGGGGTGCCTAACTTTAAATAATCTGGTAAGAAAATTTGGACCTAAATGACTATCTATACAGGAATGATATTGCCCTAACTATTGAACACAGGACACCAGTCTCACAAAAACATTAACAACTGAAATGTTAGAAATTCCTGTTCACCTACTTCTTGGGATGGTGAATGGAATAGAGTTTTTCTGGTGGTTCTATTGCACTCAGTGACACCTCTATGCAGAGGAATTACTTATGTAGTTGGATTAAAAAAACTGCAGGGCAGATTTCTGCTAGTAGGGCAGCTTTATGCTAGTGGAAGAGGGAAAAGCTGTTCTAATACACCATATCTAACTCAAGATTTCTGGCCAGATTTATAAAGGGATTTAGGCATTTGAAGATACAGATGGGTGCCTATTGAGAATGTCAATAGGAATTAGGTGCCTTAGGCACTTTTGTAAGTCCAACAAAGCTCTTATCTGAATTTTTAAGATCCCTTTGTAAACCTGGCCATTTTTGCCTTCTAAAGTGGAAAAGCCATTGACCACATAGACCAGGGGTCGGCAACGTTTGGCACGCGGCTCACCAGGGTGAGCACCCTAGCGGGCCGGACCAGTTTATTTACCTGCTGATGCGGCAGGTTCGGCTGATCGTGGCCCCCACTGGCCGCGGTTCGCTGTCCCGGGCCAATGGGGGCGGCGGGAAGCCGCGGCCAGCACATCCCTCGCCCGCGCCACTTCCTGCCGCCCCCATTGGCCCGGGATGGCAAACCGCGATGAGTGGGGGCCGCGATCGGCCGAACCTGCCACGTCAGCAGGTAAATAAACTTTGGCTTACCCTGGCGAGCCGCATGCCAAACGTTGCCGACCTCTGGTCTAGTTTACCTCAGCAAAGTTATCTTATCTGTTACACCTCTTTCTAGCCAGGATGTGATCTTTCCTTGATGTATCATTCATCTTACCTGGTCATCTTTTCTGCATGGGTGCTTCAAAGGGAGCATAATGAGAAAAAAATTGGAGCAAAATAATTAATCTGTTTATGAAGAACTCCAGGCAGAAATCCCTAAAACCCCTGCTGATTTTCTTTATCTAATGTATTAAATGTTAAAAAAATTAATTCAGTGTGCCCCCACCAATCCATTTTACTTGTTTAACAAAATGGTATATTGATTTTGCCAAAGCTTAAACAAAGCCGCCTACAAGATTCATTGATCAAAAATTTGGGTCAGTCCATGTGATCATTAACTCAGTTGTCAAATACATTCATTTATTTGTAAGCTTTTTTATGGAAAAATCCTTTGATAGGCTTCTTGCAAAATGACAGCAAAATGACATATCTACATGACATGACACTGAGCACAGAAGACAAAACAGAAGGTTCTTTCAGCTCCAAAGTTTTTGAGTCTTTTGATAGACAATCCAGTAATTCTAGAGGTTTTCAAAGAAGTGCAGGTTTTAGTATGATTTGGGGACTGGATATCACAAATATAAAGCTCTCCAAAGTAGGAAAGACCAATGAAATTGATAGTAGTGTTGTGATGCCATATGGGGAATCTAAACCAAATTTGACACAGTCAGTAGCTGAATTAATAGAGGCAAGACACGCCTACGTGATTTGGTTAGGAAAATGTTAGCTGCACTGCTATAAATCTTTCCTTCTGCTGGACAGTCCTTCATGCAAAATGTACTCATTGGAACCTTCCAATATATGAGTTGAAGGGTAATTATAAAATAAAATCAGACTCAAACCAACAGCCTTCTCCAAAATATCAAACCAATTCAAATACAATTTTCTTCCCTCTTTTCCAACTGTCTGACTCGCTCCCTTTGGATATTTAAAAAAAATCACAAACATGGATGATTTAAATTCTCTCTACTGAACATGGGTCTTTTGTATTCCAAATTTTATCCTGCTCTGGAGCTTAGTACCAGCCAGGAGATTTAATACATCAGTTCTTGTTTTTTGGGAGGGGAAGAGATAGTCCATTCTGATCCCTGTGATCAAGCAACATTTTAAAAATGGGATTTATTCACCTCAAACCTTAGGGGGTACCCTAGTCAAGATCCCCAGTAATGACAAGTAATTTGGGGGTGCCTTCATTATTGGGTGCCCAGTTCAAGATGCCATAAAGACGCTGAACACCTGTCTTCTTACAGGCCCATTGAAGGTGACTCAGCTTGGGCTCCCAAAATCTGACCTACCCAAAATTACCAGTTCCTTTTGGAAACACTTCCCTTTGTTCCTGTGGGATTGCTGACTATAACCCTCTTATAGCAGATGTTCTGTTGTCAAAACTGGAGTGACACAGGATGATTTTATATATAACCATGCCAGAACCCTCGTTCCCATGCTGAGCAGCCAAAGGGAAAGCAAAAGCACATTTTGCCTGAAGCAAAGTTCTTCTATTATCAATACCAGTCACAATCCTCTTCTGCAGAGAGATTTCATTACAAATATTCTTATGCTGCCCAACCTTCATTTGATTTTACTTTTCTTCTTAAACTGAAACTCAATTTGCATTTGAACAGAGACAGTATTTTTATTATGTGCAGTACAAAATGATACATCATAAATATGTATAGTGCATTCTCTGCATATACACACACGGATATATATATATATATATTTTTTCAGACTGTACATAGAGTATAGAAAAAAACTTAAAAATAACTTAAATATTAATGCCATAAATACATTTTTCTGTTAGCTTTACATTTTCTTTCAGTTAAAGATTGAATATGTGCCACGAGAAATAGGCTTTAAATGGATGCACAATAGCTGGCTACAATGGATAATTTCATTTTAGGCACAGTAATACAAAATAGCCATTTTAACTTCAACTAGATTACACATTCACTAAGCCCTCCATAAATTCATCATTTGTGTGAGTCGCATCAAGAATTGTTTTAAATAAATCTATGTGAAAATTAAATTTAAGTTGAAAAGCAGCAGGAAAAAAAGATGTATAGTAAGCACTTCATTTGTTGTAATAGGACTATTTGGAAGGAATACAAATGCACCTCAAGTTGTAAAAGGCATAATTATTTTTCTCTACCAGCTGAATGAAACGAAGCAGCTTCTGCCACTAAAGCATCAGATAACAGTTATCCCTGGAGAATTCAAGCTGCATGTTTAAAATAAAGCCTTTTCTTGGTTTATAAATTAATCCTTTCCCACCTGATCGTCAATATTATATATTTTTAATTGACGTAAGGTGCATAGGAATTTTCTTATGAGGTTAGCCTAGGGGTTCATATAGTTCATTTTCCTGCCCTTGGCATTGGCCACTACCAGGAAGGTTCTCCAGTCAGTGAGTGGTTGTCTTAGGCCCTGAAATCTCTCTCTCTCTCTCTCTCTCTAAAATGTATGTAGCTAATGAAAACATCCATATTTACATGTCTAATTATTTTTGAATCCTACTAAGGGTTAATGTTGCTGACTGATGGATTTGGAGCTGCCCTGTAAGAATTCATTAATATTGTATATGGCCTTGGTCATTAAGGTGTTTTCTGTACTGCTATAGTTGATTTAACTCACTTGGGGTCAGTCTGGAATAAAGGCAGGAAGGAGGCGCCAGGCAGCCACTCATCCCCTGACATTTCTAAGATATTCAGAGACAATGCCAGAACTATTGGCTTTGATGATTCTGCCTCTGTCTCTATACAACCTACTTGGTTCTGATTCGGAATGACCAAGGACCCAACAAACACAGAAGAACAAAATAAAGCTGGCAGGGTTTAAAGGAATGCTCTCTCAAGAGAAAGCCAGTAGTTTTTCAGGAGAACCAGGCTGGTGGTATCTTAAAAAGACCCGAGTAGGTAAGAGGGTGGTAAGACTTTAGGTAAGATAGACATTCACATAGACTATTGTTTTAAAATCTGTGTCTCCCCTTACT
This sequence comes from Chrysemys picta bellii, assembly GCF_011386835.1. NCBI lineage: Eukaryota > Metazoa > Chordata > Testudines > Emydidae > Chrysemys > Chrysemys picta. The sequence continues at coordinate 31,016,949 of NC_088804.1, read as the reverse complement.
CTATAGGTTTGTTCCTACTATTGAGTAAGCAATATTTTTATTTTGTCACTGTATACCTCTGATCACAGATTCCCAAGGGAAGACCTGCTGGTGCTTGAACTCAGTCAGATATGCAGGGTGAGAACAGTGGATACACAGGGTACTGTAGCTCAGGTCCTGGTCTAGGAGTGGGAGAACTGCAAAATTCCACTCAAGATATATAAAATCATGATGCCTGACATGTGGAGGTGCATTGAGAGAGACCAGAAAGGGGACAGAGGATAGCTAACCCTGCAACTGTGAACTGATGTCTTATGGCAACGAGTGCTGCTATTTATGCATGCTGTATGTTAAAATAGTTCCTTTTGCCAGTTTTAATTTTGTTGCCTTTCAGATTCTTTGAATGTTCCTTTCTTCCTATGTTGGGAGGAAGGGTAAATTGGAGCTCCTGATTTACCTTCTCTATACCATTTATTGATTTTAATGCTTCAATCCTGTCCTCCCTTATTTATCTCTTCTTAAACCAGTCCCAATCTCTTCAAAGTCTCTTGATATGGAAATCTCTCCATATCTCCAGTCAGCTATAGTGTTAATTAACTGCCTTTTGGGGTAAGTAACAGTGCCATATTTTCCCTATGAGAGATAGTGGTAAGCTGTTCAGAGACTGTGTTTAAAAATAAAGAGAGGCCAAAGAAATTGCATGCTTTTAAATGTCTGGTTTATAAAATATGTTACTGCCTTGGAAAAGAAACAAATGTAAATTCTAGCTTGAAACAAGTGACAGGAAGAAGTGCCAAGATCTTGGCTTATGTTGTTGTTTTATTGTCACAAATTGTTAGTTACATGTGGAAATAATGGATCTCGCTCATTGTGAGTGTTGTGTCTGCCAGCTGGTGGCCGTACACTAGAGTGGGTTTACCCAATTAGCAGAGTCTTCCATGCAGTGCCTGGAATAGCTATGTGTGCATCTTGAATGTTACCGCAGCTGAGGCTCATCCTGGGACACTAGTGGTCTGAAGGCAATTGCTCTACCAGGTGAGCTAAATGGAGCTTCCCTCTCACCAAGCCAGGAGAAGCTACACTAGAATTGTCTCAGCTGGAAGTCAGCCTGGGCATGTCTAACTGATCTATAGCGCTCGCTCTCTCTGACAAATTACATTTTGTCTCTTGATCATGAAAGTCCTTTTACAGTGTGCAACAGCAAGACAATATTGTTCCATCCCAGTGTGGTTATGAAGAGAAGCAACTCACAGGCACAACTAAGTCTTTATCTCTGGGGAGAAGTAAGTTTTGAGTCACTTGCATGCCAGTTCTGTTACTCTCAAGAGAGTGAAACTCACCCCTGTGCAACAGGCCAACACAGCGCTCTGTACCTCTCAAGTGCTATTTGAGGGGAGCCTAAAGGCAACTGCTTTATGTGGTGGGCATAAGTGGGGCTTACATGTTGAATAGGCCTTGTAGTGGCACGCTGCACAGGGATGAATTTCACCCAAGAGTAATAATAGAGGGACAGGTATCAATGGAGAATGAATGTATCTGAGCAGACATGGGCTTCATTGCAATTCTCAGGATGCAAATAAGGGGCTCAGCCATATGTCCCCCGTTTGACCTTACTCTTGTTAGTAACTTAGCACATGCACAGCATCTCTGTCATTAACACAGGCTCGGGTTCCTTTGCATTTCCTCCCCTCCATTTCTCTTTATACTTTGTGTTTATACATACAACCTTCTGCGTCTCAGTTTGAACTATGTGCCAACCTAGAGTTTAATAGTTGAGTTCAGCACAAAGCTAATTGTGCTATGGAACATGACTGTGACAGATTGCACTATGGAACATTATTTACCTGACATTAAATTTAAAGCAGAAGTAGTGAGTACTACAGTGTTTGCCAGTGTTTATGGAAAAGCTGAAAAAAAACCACAATCCTCCCCAAATTTACACTTCACCTTATAAACAGTAGGTAGGTTTTGAGGTGATATTTTTGTTTGTGCAGTACAGATGGGGAAAATTCTCTCTGTTTATAAGAGGAAACAAATCCTCTGTAGCACTCCTAATCAGTGATTTGATGATCTGCAAATCATGGCATGCATTGCTATATTAATTGGTCCCATGTTAACACAAGTTGTTTTGTTCACTGAACCACTCCAACAACAAGTAAGTGCTGGGTAAATGCTAAACCTATTAATATCTATCACTTTCTTAATGCCCTGAGTGTGTTTGAAATATCCCTAGGTTATTTTGAGAAACATCACCAGTTCTTATTTAACATTGATCTCAAAGTCGTTGAGACTCACATTCTAAATATTTTCTTTATCTTCTATTTAATATCACTTCCTGCCTTCCACTGTTATTGAGATTAACTTTTATTTTACCAATGTGTGTGTACTTTCCATAAAAGGCACCAATGTATTAAGTAGCTCCCCTCCCCATATGAACTGTGGAGTAAAATTCACCATTTAAGTCCCACTTAAGCCTTCAGACCTTGTGCACAAGGATACATTTCATCTACAGTGAATAAATAAATTACTCGGGTTAGGGAGTTTCTGCAAGGGGAGGCAAGGCTGTCGTGGAAGAGAAGAGAGTGTTGACCCAGTCAGGTGGTCTCTCAAAGCAAAGAGATTAACTTAGGGCTGGTCCACACTAAGCCCCCAGTTCGAACTAAAATACTTCGACTTCAGCTACGTGAATAACGTAGCTGAAGTTGAAGTATCTTAGTTCGAACTTAAAGGTACTTACCGCGGGTCCACACGCAGCAGGCAGGCTCCCCCGTCGACTCCGCCTACTCCTCTTGTGGAGCAGGATTACCGGCATCGATGGCGAGCACTTCCGGGATCGATTTATCGCGTCTAGACAAGACGCGATAAATCGATCCCAGAAGATCGATTGCTTGTCGTCGAACCAGCGGGTAAGTATAGACGTACCCTAAGTAGCAAGAGGAAGAGATCAAGAATAGATATTATTGTACAATATGCCCGGCAACAATTCCCTGAGTGAGATCAAGAGAGTAACACATAGAATCTACACAGGGAACAAATATTTTGTAATATTTCAGAGTGGTAGCTGTGTTAGTCTGTATCAGCAAAAACAACGAGGATTCCTTGTGGCACCTTAGAGACTCACACATTTATTTGGGCATAAGCTAGCCCACGAAAGCTTATGCCCAAATAAATGTGTGAGTCTCTAAGGTGCCACAAGGACTCCTTGTTATTTTGTAATGTGCTCTTCAGTCTACAACATGAGCCAATGGCTGGAAGTTTAAGCTAGACATATTCAGATTGGAAATTAGGCATAAATAATTAACAATGAGGATAATTTAGCACTGGAACAATTTACCAAGGATCATCGTGGATTCTCCATCACTGGCAATTTTTAAATCAAGTTTGGATTCCCCCTCACCCCCCTAAAATATAGGATTCTGTAATTTTTTGGGGAAATTTCTATAGCCTGTGTCACGCAGGAGATGAGACTAGATGATCATGGTGGTCTGGCCTTGGAATCTATAAACCAGTGAGGAAATCTGACCTGAAGAATTGGAGTGGGAGTCACAGAGTGGGAGGGAGAAGAAACAAGTCACAGAGATTTTGCCTGAATGCTATAAATAAGACCTGGAAGGTTGCTGGAAAGAGCTATTGACAGGACTTCATTGCATATGTACATTACAGGATGTAGAATTTGGGAGAGTTGGGGGCTTTTATTGTTGCTAGGAAAAAAATACTGCACACATAAATCTCATTTGAGGTGCATGCTGAAGCCAGTTTCTAGGTGTAAAGAGGCCTCCACATGAGACTTTTATGATTGAAGTATCATTTCTAATCACTGACATAATACAGTGATTTTTCAGCTTTTTTGGCATATGTGTGTAGTATTTTGCCTGCTCTAATTTTCAGATCTTGGCACTTAACTGAGCTGCCCATAGCCTCACTTGAATGCTCATATTGGCGTAGAGGAGTTTAAAATGGGTATTTACCCGAGGAAGGAGCTACTTTGAGCATCTATATATCAGCTACAGATGCCCTATTAAAGACTGCAGGTTTGAAAACTGGGCTCCCCGTTTTAGACTGATGAGAATTGTCATACACATTGCAATTTATGCCATTTGATCGTTTGCATTGGTGCAGCATTTTGAGGCGGCACCGTTAACTTTTGCATCTTCCACATTTCATTTTAAGTGAGCACTTGTATGTTGTGTTTCCAACTGTAGCCACCCTGCCTGTCCCTCCTGCTGGGAGAAACTGAGCTGATACAGTTGCTGCTAGCAGTGTCACTGTTTGCCTTTCATCCAGAAAAATGAGTTCTGTGTTTTAAACACCCTAAAGGAAGCTGAATTGGATGTTTTGTGTCATTCTGCATTTCACTCAGCAAGCAAAGGGTACTCCCTCTGCATCACGTTCATACTAGCTGGAGTTTTACTCAATTGCAATTTTAAGGAGACAGGAGCTCTTGGGCATAAGTAACTTGGTGGCCATGATCATTAATGAAGGATCTAGTTCTTCCATGCTCCGTGTTCTGCTCTTCACTTTTCACCTTGTGTCTATACGCTCACCAAAACAGCCAACCGGTTCATGAGCATGGTTTGTAGAAAAAGCCTGTGTGAGCAAGTTCACTATGTGGTAGATTGACTTGACTCATTTGGAAAGATCTATGCATTTTGTATCTGTTTGAATTTGTCCTCCCGCCTATTTCAACATTAGCAAGGGCAGCACAGTAGGGAGACACAATCAGGACTATTTTATTATATACATTATATGCAGGGGGAGGGATAGCTCAGTGGTTTGAGCATTGGCCTGCTAAACCCAGGGTTGTGAGTTCAATCCTTGAGGGGGCCACTTAGGGATCTGGGGCAAAATCAGTACTTGGTCCTGCTAGTGAAGGTAGGGGGCTGGACTCAATGACCTTTCAAGGTCCCTTCCAGTTCTAGGAGATGGGATATCTCCATTAATTTAAAATTATCCCTTGGTTTTTTGAGTGTTATAAGTACAGCCATTAATGTGAACCTGGACCTACACTGGTAAAGTACTTTGAAACTTTCAGTGACTTGCACAATGCATGGAATTCACCCTTGTACAGAAGGCTCGCCCAAGGCCTATGGACTTGACTTAAGTCTTGTTTTGAGGTAATGAATGGATGGAATGGATTTAAGTAGTGCATATGCAACACTGCACCCTTGGGTGGGTTATCAGCAGCAGGGATTGAACCTGGGGCCTCTGGATTTTAAACCATGAGCCTCTGCTTGAGCAAAAAGACTTAGCTGTATTAGCCAAGGCAGTTGCAGGTTCAACCTTCTATATGTGGTCCAGCCACCACTAGAGGGGGTGAGAGCACCACACTGAATATATGTGGGTTACACATAACCTTTGTGCACACTCTCTGCACTGGAATTGATCTTCAGGTCTATGCATAGGGCAGCTCACTCACTGATCTGTTAGACTTAGTTAGTTATACTCTATACCATTGTTTCTCAACCTTTTTGATACCAGGGACTGGCTTGCTGCCTTCCTAAACTGTGTCAGGGAGATCTCAAGGACCAGCGTCAGTCCATGGAGCGGTCGTTGAGAAACACTGCTCTATATAAAATAATGGTGTACCACGTAACTGTGATTTGCTAAAAGTTGCTGACTTGGTCTGTTACCTTTTTCATCTCATTCCTGCAGGCTGTGGAGAGAATGGGATATTAAAGCTAGCAACATGTTAACTGTGACTTGCTACTCCACCTCCAAAGCTTGAAAAAGAGTTCTGCAAAAACTCCTGACAAAAGAAACGTTATTTAAAAAAATACACAAAAAACCCCAACTAAACATTAAATGCAGTTGTTTTCTGTTCATTCAAATTAATTTGAGGGAGTTTGGCACATTTAAAAGGAATATAATGAATGTGGAAGTTTGTGCTCATATATACATTACATATTTTGCTGTGATGGGGAGGTTTTGCTTCATAGAGGCTTAATTGCCCCTCACTCAACTATGAGACTAGACTTTCCAGATGCAGTTTAAGATGCATTGCTGGAGACAATAACAGCTTTGCTCTGAATTAGTCCTTGCCCTAAAAACAATAAAATACCTGTCTGGAATAGACATGGAACATAGGACCAAGACTGTTTTCTCTGTTTCTATTTTAGAAATGAACTATCTAAAGTCACAAGCCACATCTTTTAACTTTAGGAAAATTTAAAAACCAGATGTTTTTATAACTATCAGACTGAGAATTTTAAAAATGACAGTTAAGGAAGGGATCTGTTTTTTAAAAAAGAATATTTATAAACAGATTGTCCAGGATACTGGTAAAATAATGTGGGGTTTTTTTGGTTATAAATTCTGAAAATTTTTTAAGCAAATAAAGTATGATTTATGTATATACAAATAAATATAATAGGTAAAGTCACTGTGGGCCTCATTCCAGGACCTCTACCACCATGGAGTAATACCATGCTCGGCTAGTGGTTTCACTGACTTGTGTAGTGCTACTCCACTGTATTAAAAGTGGCAGAACTAGGCATTATGAACAGCCTGTGAGAATTATTAGTGAACAAACTAAGTGATGAGACATTGACCTGAGCTGTGTAGCTGCATTTCACCACCTCCCTGTATAAGCCCTCAAAGCAATGAAAACAAATAATTACTGAGACAAAGTTTAATTCTTTAAAGGCAATTTCTCATCCTAGTTAATTTACATTGACGTCACTTTTTTGCAAATGGTGAAGTGATTTTGTAGATAACTAATAATATCTTTCTGAGGTTGCAAGGATTACATTGTGGGAAGAAGAAGAAGATGCACATTCCTCTGAACATCATGTGCTGGCCAGTGAAAATTACAGGATACAGACTTGATGGACATGTTGACCTGATACAACATGGAAATTCCTACATTTTCTATTTTAAGTCCCAGTTCCACCACAGCATCCATTCAGGTGAACCCTCAGACCCCCACAGAATCTCCTTGCCAGAGTTTGCCCATGGAGATATAACTGAAGGTTCAGTGCCTTATTATGGACCCAATTCATGTCTTTCTTCTTCAGTGCATCTGTATGACATTCAATATAGGACAGGGTTTTTGTCTTGCTTCCTTAATATACATGTTTTCCTGAAAGAGCAATATCCAAAATGTATTTGAGATAATCACACAGAGCCCATATCAGAATACAGTATGTGTGATAGTGTCACACGGCAAAAATATCAATTAAAGCAATTTTTGCAACCTTTAAACAAGCACATGACTTTCAGGATGAGTGGTCCTGTGATGCTTTGTGCTATTGCTTACTCAGAAGTTATTCATTCATTCTAGTTAGAACTGGGAGATAAAAGTTTATAAGGCCCTGGTGCACATCTTACTAAACATAAAAAATGCACTTATTGTTAAGTTGACATCGTAAAGTATTTGATTTTCCTTGAATGGGTCATATAAATGAAGGAAAATAACTCATTTTGACTCCATTTGCCTTCTTCAGAGTCATGGATATTATGTGTGCTTTGGGGGAAAACCCAATAGTTTATTATGACAATGTAAGAGTAAGTGTATTTCAAAGTATATTTAGTGATCACAGGAAGGTGCCAAATGTACCAGGCTGGATATGGAAGTCCTCTGCCTTCAGAACACACCCTAAAAGGACAACAGAAATGGAAGCCTCCTTGTGTTGATCTGCCAGTGAACCTCAACCCTGACCTGAAAGGCAAACCATATAGGGGTGAGAAAGAAGAGTATTCTTTCATTGCTCACTGAATGCTTTGCATCTCTGCAAAACCAATCTGGATGATTTGTTTTGTTTTGTTGCTAGGGTCAATACTTGTCCATGAGGAACTGATATGAGACCAACAGTTTATTAAACAAAGTCAGTTAAACAATCATCCAACTATAATGACTTCTTGTAGAAATTAACTGGTTAGATTTGAGTCAATGACCTAGACATGAGAAGTCCTTTATCTCATAAGAAACCCAAGTTACCTAGTCCTCAGAGTATGCAATTTTCAGTTTTATCTATTTAATGAATGTAATTAGATGGTATATTTTGATAGAATTAGCATTTAGAGTTTTTCATATCACTTCAACTGCATGTTACATTGGATCTTCCAAAACATCTCTGGTAAACTATTTATGTACCAGTTATGCATAATGTGTGATTAAATATGAACAATTTTACATAGCATATAGTACAAAGAGTAAATCAATATTGGTTATTTCTTGGGACTATAAAATCTGTATCTTTCTAAAAAATAATCTGTGCATGCAGTCAAATCTCAATAATGTGCACTAATGACAGGGAGAATTATTGCAAATTACATATTTTCCTGAGATTTTCAAAGGCACCAATGACAGATAGGTGCCCAGCACCTCTCAATTTGTAGTGTTCTTTGAAAATCTCCTCCTTTTATCCATTAATGGCTTCATCCAATGTCCACTGAAGATAATGGAAGAATACTCTTTCCATGGGTTTCAGTGGATTTTTAACCTGGCCCACAGTTGAGAAGTACAAGTTTTAACTATGTACAGTAAGGTTTCAAGAGTATTTCAAAACTGGAGAAGGGCTATTTGAGTGTGAAAGGGGTGGGTGTGGGACGGGGGAAGCCGGGAACTATAGACCAGTCAGCCTGAACTTGATACCTCGGAAGCTACTTCACAGCAATGTAAAAACATTCAATTTGCATATACCTGGAGGATGAAGGGGTCATCACTAGCAGGCAGCATAGATTTACAAAGAACAAATCATGCTAAACCACCTTGATTTCCTTCTGTGCCAAGCTAACTAATTTGGTGGCTAGGGGGAATGTGGTGGACTGAGGCAACATGTAGGGTGGGCATATAGGGTCACATATCCCTCCCAGATTTCTGTCAGCATTTGCTGGCCCTGCTTGGTCCCATGGTGCGGCTGGGCCCCTCCCTGTAGCAGCTGCTAGGCGAGCAGTGGCTGCAGGGAGAGGCAGCAGCAAACAGCTGGGAGCTGCAGGGAGGAACCTCTGAGGGTAAAGGTCTTCAAATACTTGAAAGGCTTCCATAAAAAAAGATGGAGAAGGATTGTTCTCTCTTGCCACAGAGGGCAGGCCAAGAGGCAATGGGTTCAAACTACAGCATAGTAGATTTAGATTAAATCTCAGAAAAAGCTTTCTGACTGAGACCAGTAAGACAATGGAACAAACTGCCTAGGGAGGTCGTGGAAGCTCCTTTTCTGGAGATTTTTAAAAAGAGGCTTGGATGATTTAGATACCACGAGTCCTGCTTCTTGGCAGGGGGTTAGACTAGATGACCCTTGTGATCTGTAACTCTATCATTCTATGACCCTTTATAGCAATAGGATGGCAAAATTCAGCACCTGGACCCTCAGTCACTGCACTTGATTGCATGGGATATAAGACTTTCATGACCTTGAAAAGCCTTGCCTTTCAGAAGTGCAGCATATATTGATTAACTCAAGGAAGCAATCAACTAGAAGGTGTTATGATCTCAAGTGGACTAGGTTAATAAGGTGGATTTGTGAGAAACATTGATCCACCACTGGCACCAATTCAAGATACTTCACGTAAAGCTTTCAGGTCTTTCCATTTCTTCTTTGAAAGTACACTTAACAGCTATCATGGCACTTCACATACTCATAGATAACAAGTCTGTCTTTGCTCACAGTACAGTTAAGAAATATATGAAAGAACTTGTAAATATGTATCCAGCAATAAAAGACACAGTTCTAACTTAGGACCTTAATTTAGTCCTCATGAATGTCATGAAGCCTACATTTGAATCCATGGCAACTTGTTCTATGTTTCATGTGCCTGTTATAATAGCCATAATGTCAGCCAGGCCTGTGATCAAGTTGCCCTCAAATTAGATCTACCATTCACCATCTTTCATAAGATTGTGCTTTGTCCTAACTCTAAATTCTTTCCCAAGGTGGGACTGCCATATTAATTAAATGATTAATCTGCCAGTTTTCTTCCCCTTTCTTCACAGTCACATAGGGGAGTCAAAAGTACACAATTTAGATGCTAAGAGAGCTTTAGTTTACTATCTTAATAGGAATAGAGAATTTCAAAAGTCTCCCAAACTCTTTACTTCATATAGAGATACTTCAGAGTCATAATAAAATTTTGACTCGAGAAAGTGGTGGAAGGGATTGAGGTAGCAGAGCCATACCCCCATTTATAGCCGTGCCCTCAGAACATGTGGGAATACTGAGGAAGGATAGGAAAGGAACATGAGTACTGTAAAGGGCACAGATATGATCAGTCCCACTGTCTGAACTGCACTGGCTGGCACCTACATGAGCATGAATATGAAGAGTCTATTTTGAGGAACTCCACTTCCAGGTAAGTAACCTCCATCAGTGGGTAATTTTACTCTTTAAAGTGCTTTTAAAATTTGGGTTTAATCTGTTTCAAATGATCTCAAGGTGACTGCACTAAGTGAAAAATAAAAGCAAATTATTATTTATTTCTAAGGCACATTATTGTTGAAATACATTGTATTCTCATCATAATAGCAGAGCAAACTGACAGTCATCTCACTCTCAGTGGGCCTGATCCATTGACATTAAAGAAAGCCTTTCTAATGTGTTCAATGGGCTTTTAGATCAGGCCCAGAGAGGGCCACGATTTCGTAATGTGAGCACACGATTGAATCGGGAATTCTTAAATTTTAGTTTGGCTTTGACTATCTCTTTTGCCTTTAAACAAGTCATTTAAGCCAATGGTTCTCAACCTTTCCAGACTACTGTCCCCCTTTCAGGAGTCTAATTTGTCTTGCATACCCCCAAATTTCACTTCACTTAAAAACTATTTGCTTACAAAATCAGACATAAAAATACAAAAAAGTATCACAGCACACTATTACTGAAAAATTGCTGATTTTCTCATTGTTACAATATAATTATAAAATAAATAAATTGGAATATAAATATTGTACTTACATTTCAGTGTATAGTGTATATAGAGCAGTATAAACAAGTAACACTGCTCTACAGCCAAAATGCTTCTGAAATAAATGTAGTCAAACTTTACTAATTCTGGGTCACTGAGAACGAAAATGATGCTTAAAATTGTTGATTGGCTCTAGTTTTCAAGATATGCTATTGGGTCAGTATATACGATCCTTGACTTGGGAATGGCGGAGGATAAGTGAATTATAAAGGGAAGGGATCTCAATTTAAACCAGAAATGACTAAAATACATCTTTGACTGGATCTATGAATAAATCTATGACTGGGTTTGGACAGTACTTGCTTTTTAGGCAACACAATGAATGATGCAATCTGAAGCTGGTATTGTGTCATACATGATATGAATTGCATCATGTTATTCCTAGAAGTCATGGATGATGCAATCATAACGAAGCTTACATCACTCTGTTGAACAAATTGCCCTATATCAGCTCTAGAAATCATACAGTGTCGTGCTCTCTTATTTGTCAGTGTTTGATTTTGCAAAGGGACACATTTCTGTTTAGCCAAAGTGAGCAGAGATGCCTCGTACTTGTGTGAACAGTGCAGATAACTTCTGCTATGTTTGTGGTGAAGTGACTTTTGCATCACAAAAGCAAGTATAACCACTATGGTTAAGAAAGCCTATCACCTTTATTTTGGCAGCAAAATTGGAGATAAGGCAAGAGGTGGGCCCCACACATATGCTGCAACACTTGTGCAACAAATTTTCGCCAGTGGTTGAACAGGAAAAGGAAATCTATGCCTTTTGCAGTGCCAATGATTTGGAGAGAGCCAACAGATCATACCAGCAATTGATACTTCTGCATGGTGCCTCCAGTTGGGAAAGGTGTGTCAAAGAAGAAAAAGTGGACTGTGCATTATCCAAACATTCCATCAGCTATATGCCCAGTACCCCACGGAGAAGGACTACCGGTTTCTGATGCACCAGAATCATTCTCACTTGAGTCAGATGAGGAAGAGGAAGAGGATGGAACTTCTGGTCCTGAACTATCAATGTCACAGGACCCACATTTTCTCCCATCCTCCTCCTCTGAACCACATCTCATAACACAAGGTGAACTGAATGACCTTGTCAGGGATTGGAACTACCCAAGAGTAAGGCAGAGCTGTTGGGCTCCAGACTACAGCAGTGGAATCTCCTGGCAGGTGATGTTAGGGTTTCCATGTTTCGTGACCGTCAAAAGGATCTTGTCCCATTCTTCTTCATGGAAGGTGATCTTGTAGCCTGCAACAACATCGATGGTGTGATGGCAGCCCTCAACATCGTTCACGATCCAGATGAATAGAGACTGTTCATTGATTCATCGAAGACAAGTCTTAAAGCTGTTTTACTGCATAATGGCAATGTTTTGCCATCAATTCCAGTTGGTCATGCAGTCCATATGAAGGAAACCTATGACAATGTGAAACAACTTTTGAGGTGCATAAACTATGACCAACATCAGTGGCAGCTTTGTGGTGATTTGAAGGTTGTTGCTCTCTTGCTTGGTCTGCAGACTGGATACACAAAGTACTGCTGTTTTCTCTGCGAATGGGATAGTCGTGCAAGAGATTCCCACTACAGCAAGAAAGATTGGCCACTCCGACAGTCATTGGAGCCTGGGAGGAAAAGTGTTCAGAGTCCACAACTTGTTGAATCAAGGAAGATTTTGTTACCACCCTTACACATCAAGCTGGGTCTGATGAACAACTTTGTCAAGGCCATTGACAAAACACAAGCAGCTTTCAAGTACCTCCGTGGAAAATTTCCAAAGTTAAATGAAGCTAAGATAAAGGAAGGTGTCTTTGTTGGTCCTCAGATTCGTGAACTTCTTCGAGATGATGCATTTGACCATGCACTGCGTGGCAAGGAAAAGATGGCATGGAAAGCCGTCCAGTTAGTGGCAATAAATTTGCTCGGAAACAACAAGGCAGACAACTACAGGTTGTTGGTGGAAAACCTCCTCAAGGCATACAAAAGCCTTGGTTGCAACATGTCACTAAAGATACATTTTTTGCACTCCCATCTAGATTTTTTTCCACCAAACTGCAGAGCAGTGAGCGACGAGCATGGCGAGCGATTTCACCAGGACATTGCAACAATGGAGAAACGCTATCAGGGCAAATGGAGCCCATCAATGCTTGCAGACTATTGCTGGACAGTGACAAGAGATGATCCATTTAATGAATACAAGAGACAAGCTAAGAAGCACCGAGTAGACACCGAATAGGACTAAACTATGTACATAATAGATTTTTGCCTTTTGTTTCATAATAAATTTTATTTATATCACCCTTTTGCTGATTTTTAAAGTGTTACATAAATAGGAGAGGTGAAATATTATCATGTAAAGCAACCATAAACACATGAAAAGACCTAGGTTTACAATTTATGATTAAAACTCTACTATCTACACAATAAACATAGACATAAAATGTAAAAACTTAAATATCTTAGAAACAGTAGCCAATCAGTTGTTTTAATTGTCATATTTGAATTCAGCACATCAAAATACATAATAAATAGCACATTTTATCTCTGAAGCAGACGACTTCTCAAAAATTGTAGACCAGTGTAATTGTCTGAATGAAATTTTAGTTTATACTGACTTTGCTACTGTTTTTTAGGTAGCCTGTTGTAAAACTAGGCAAATATCTAGATACATTTGATGTGCCCCCTGGATGACCTCTATGTACCCCTGGTTGAGAACCACTGATTGAACCTTAAAAAAAAAAAAAAAAAAAAAGGAAAGCTACTGGCAAGGATAATTTGAATGCAGTATTGTTCAAGGTAAATCCTAAATTAGCAGCATCTATCCTGGCCCCTGTATTTACATCAGTCTGTGAAAGGGAAAAAGTGGACCAATGGGGTTATAGTGAAGATACCGAAGAAAGGAACTCTCAGTCATGGTAATAAATGGCGTTGTATCACACTTTTATTTGTGCTAAGCAAAGTATTGTGTAAGATCGTAGTCCAGCATATATTAGAGGCATAGCATTCTCAGAAAAGGGCAAGCTGGTTTTTGGAAAGGGCGTGGATGCACAGACCAGATCTTCACTCCATGAAACATAATAGAACAGTGCTTAGAATGGCAATGGCAACTCTACATAAATTTCATAGACTTTGAGAAGGCTTTTGATAGCATTCACAGTACCATCCTATGGCACATTGGGCGGGCATATGGAATTCCTTTCTGTATAATCAACATCATCAAAAGCATCTATTTCAACTTTACATGAATTGTTGACCACAGTGAGCTCAGTTTTGAAGTCAAAACAGGAGTATGTCAGGGGTGTGTCATGTCTGCAATCCTCTTTAACATTCCCATCGACTGGGTAATGTGGCATACAACAGAAGACATGCCAAGAGGCATTAAATGGACACACTCCTCATCCCTTGAAGACCTGGATTTTGTGAATGAAGTCTCTCTCCTATCACATACCCAACACCATATACAAGAAAAAACAACAAGACTCAATGCATTCAGCCAACAAATTGGACTTAAAATCAACTGCAGTAAGACAGATATCATGACCTTTAATATTGACTCACCATCACCAGTACTGATAGAGGATTACGTTCTCACCAATGTAGAAACATTCACATACTTGGGCAGCGCCATCAGCCAGGACGGTGGAACAAGTCAGAACATCCAGAACAAAATCAATAAAGCCAGGAACACCTTCAGGAGCTTAAATACAGTCTGGAAATCATCAAAATACAACATCAAAACCAAACTCAAGATTTATCAGAGCTGGGTACTTTCAACACTACTTTATAGTGCAGAACACTGGAGAATGAGAAAGTATGACATGTCCAAACTGTCTTCATTCCATACAACCTGTCTCAGAAAAAAAACTCCATATCTTTTGGCCCAGAACAATTTCAAACCAAGATCTACTGACACAGTGCAGCCAAGAGGACCTGAGCACCATCATTGCCAGGAGGCGTTGGAGATGGATCAGTCATGTGCTTCGGATGGAAACTGATTCCATAACCAGGGTAGCAATAAGATGGACACCTGAAGGCAAGCAAAAACAAGGCCACCCAAAAACAACATAGCGAAGAGCTGTGGAAGCCAAGCTGAAAAACCTAGGTCACAGCTGGGGAACCATTGAAAGACTTGCCAGAAACAGACAGGAGTGGAGGAGTTTCGTCACTGCCCTAAACGCCAGAGGCGTAATAGGAACATGATGATGATGATGACATCTGTAGTATGCAAAGTCGTGGAAAAAATGTTGAAGGAGAAAGTAGTTAAGGACATTGAGATCAATGGTAATTGTGACAAAATAGAACATGGTTTTACAAAAGGTAGATCATGTCAAACCAACCTGATCTCCTTCTTTGAGAAGGTAACAGATTTTTTAGACAAAGGAAACGCAGTGGATTTAATTTGCCTCGATTTCAGTAAGGCATTTGATACAGTTCCACGTGGGGAATTATGAGCTAAATTGGAAAAGATGGGGATCAATATGAAAATTGAAAGGTGGATAAGGAACTGGTTAAAGGGGAGACTACAGTGGGTCATACTGAAAGGTGAACTGTCCAGCTGGAAGAAGGTTACTAGTGGAGTTCCTCAGGGATTGGTTTTGGAACCAATCTTATTTAATCTTTTTATTACTGACCTTGGCTCAAAAAGTGGGAATGTGCTAATAAAGTTTGTGGATGACACAAAGCTGGGAGGTATTGCTAATACAGAGAAGGACAGGGATATCATACAGGAAGGTCTGGATGACCTTGTAAACTGGAGTAATAGTAATAGGACGAAATTTAATAGGGAGAAGTGCAAGGTCAAGAATTTAGGGATTAATAACAAGAATTTTGGTTATAAATTGGGGACACATCAGTTGGAAGTAACAGAGGAGGAGAAGGACATCGGAGTATTGGTTGATCACAGGATGACTATGAGCCGCCAACGTGATATGGCCGTTAAAAAAGCTAATGCGGTCTTGGGATGCATCAAGCGAGGTATTTCCAGTAAAGATAAGGAGGTGTTAGTACCGTTATACAAGGCACTGGTGAGACCTCTTCTGGAATATTATGTGCAGTTCTGGTCTCCCATGTTTAAGATGGATGAATTCAAACTGGAACAGGTACAGAGAAGGGCTACTAGGATGATCCGAGGAATGGAAAACCTGTCTTATGAAAGGAGACTCAAAGAGCTTGGCTTGGTTAGCCTAACCAAAAGAAGGCTAAGGGGAGATATGATTGCTCTTTATAAATAAATCAGAGGGATAAATATCAGGGAGGGAGAGGAATTATTTAAGCTTAGTACCAATGTGGACACAAGAACAAATGGATATAAACTGGACATGAGGAAGTTTAGACTTGAAATTAGATGAAGGTTTCTAACCATTAGAGGAGTGAAGTTCTGGAACAGCCTTCCAAGGGGAGTAGTGGGGGCAAAAGACATGTCTGGCTGCAAGACTAAGCTTGATAAGTTTATGGAGGGGATGGTATGATGGGATAGCCTAATTTTGGCAATTAATTGATCTTTGATTATTAGCAGGTAAATATGCCCAATGGTCTGTGATGGGATGTTAGAGGGGGTGGGATCTGAGTTACTACAGAGATTCTTTCCTGGATGCTGGCTGGTGAGTCTTGCCCACATGCTCAGGGTTTAACCGATCGCCATATTTGGGGTCTGGAAGGAATTTTCCTTCAGGGCAGATTGGCAGAGGCCCTGGAGGTTTTTCGCCTTCCTCTGCAGCGTGGGGCATGGATCACTTGCTGGAGGATTCTCTGCACCTTAATCGTGGTCTTTAAACCACGATTTGAGGACTTCAATAGCTCAAGCATAAGTTAGGGGTTTATTACAGGAGTGGGTGGGTGAGATTCTGTGGCCTGCATTGTGCAGGAGGTCAGACTAGAAGATCATAATGGTCCCTTCTGACCTTAAAGTCTATGAGTCTATGATGATGATACTTCCGTAAAATGAGAATACACCTGTTTACTTTCCTCACATGCATGTTGTAAGAATTAATTCATTGAGGCTGATAAGATGTTTTGAAGATGAAAAGAAGTATAAATGGTAAATGCTATTATCCTTAACTTCATCAAATATTCCAAGAAGTATCTCATCGATTTTTAAGGCCAGAAGGGACCACTCTGATTGTCTAATCTGACCCTGGCATACCACAAACCATATAATTTCACCCAGTAACTCCTTATCAATCCAAATATCTCTCACAAATCAAAAGTACATACAATAGCTAGCAAGCAAAGAGGAATAAATTATACTCAAAACCCAGACCAAATGTGAGATTAAATAAATTCTAGCCTGGACTATGGCACTGACTAATTCTAACTCAACAATTATGCTACTTTAGGTGCACAATGTGCTCTTGGGATACCTCTTTTTTGTATTATTGGTATGCTTTTGCATTGGAATACAATGTGCTTCCTTGAAATATCTAACAGAGCAAAGCATTATGACTAAGATGACATAAAAAAAAAAGATTGAAAGCTACTTATTGAAACAGAGTTTCCTATAATCACATGCTCATAGATATTATGTACACTACATACACACATAATATTTGTAAGTATATGTGACACACAAAGACACATTATATAAAATGTATATTGTGTGTAGTATAATGAGATTTCCATTGTATTGTTTACCATGATTGTTGTTACTCTGTTACAAGATGAAGATGAAAGGACTCCACAGATACCTTTCTTTCTCATAATCTTTTATTTCCCATCTCCTTTGTCCTTTGAGATAGTCATAAAGCAGTTATGTACCTTTTCCATTAGATTCTGCCAGATGTCTACCAATTGTGTATATCTGGAAAAAGCTAAACTTGAACTAATGTTATTTTTTTTTTTTTAGGCCCCGGTTTAGGAGAGCATCTCTGTTCAGGAAGGGTGCTTTACAATGGGGGTAACTTTAATCGTCAGCTCAGTTCTCATGAAAGTCAACCAAACCAAAGTTTACCCCATGTTTAAGCACCTTTTCTAAACCAGGGCCTTAGTCAGTGAGGGTAAAGCCTTCTGAACAGCATGAAGAATTACTCTTCACCTGCTGAAAGCCATTTTCCCCCTCCCTACCATTCTTCTGTGTGCCTTATGCTTGCCAGGGGCTGAGATTGAACCTGAAATACCTTTTATTATTTGCTTGTTTTCCTTCTGAGTTTTCTATTTTTCTTTGATTCATTGCTCTCTTCTTCCTATGACAATGCTGAAGTTGGCTGCTCATCCCTTTTTTCCCATCTGCTCTCCTTTTTTGTGTCACTAATCCTATTGTGTAGGTGCAACAGAATTGGCACCATCCAGACTTCAAAGGAAGCAAATCAGTTCCTGGAAAATCGAGTGCCAGTTTTTCATGTCACAGCCATGGTGAAATCATACATACTAGTGGGCCTAACACTTCACCTAGGGATCAGGCACATTAAGATGCTATTTGAAAGTGTTATGTTTCAGTGTTTTCTAAGGCATTTATTTTTCTTCTGAAAATATCCTGTCAGAAGTCTGGAGGAGGAACAGCAACATAATTTAAATGTCACTTTGCTTCCCAAAAGTGTATTTCATTTTCAGGCATTGAGCTGTAGTGACAAAGCTCACTTCTATGCCAGCACATCTTCGCTTGTTACTTTGGCTCCCGTTTTCAAATGGGAGCGCATAGAAGTTTGAGTGCACTTCTGCACACCCCCATTTAGAAATCTGGACTTTAATTAATATATAAAAAATGACTTGGCTTGGAGAGTAGAATATGTATGGAGGTCATAAATGAAGAGGTCATCTCCCGAGTAAAGCCTAATGGTACTTTTACTGTAATGAGGGTATTCTGTCCTGATGTTAGATGTTGGTTCTCTGGCTATCAATATTAGTAAGACCTTTGCAGACTCCTGTGCTAC
The DNA here is from genome assembly GCF_011386835.1 of Chrysemys picta bellii. Lineage (NCBI taxonomy): Eukaryota > Metazoa > Chordata > Testudines > Emydidae > Chrysemys > Chrysemys picta. The sequence goes on along the minus strand of NC_088804.1, from coordinate 30,998,212 downwards.
ACTCAGATCATTAAAACACATATAAAAGTCTTTAAGGGCATACAGGCTTCATTGTGACACTAATTTACTGTGGTATTAGTCAGAGCCGACACTCCAGTGGCAGACTGGGAAAATGCCTTCTGGAATATGAAGGAATACAACTGACGCACAACTGATGTGCAGAAAGTCCCTATGTCTCTTGTGGGGCCATATTCTCTCTCTTCCCTGGACTGCTGCCTCTGTGAAACCTAGGACTGACTGCGGTGCTTGACTTGCATAATATGTGTATATCTTCTCAATTATGCCCAGTCCCCTTTTATATCTGTGCAGGGGACTGGGCACAACTGAGCCCAAATATTTAGCTCCTCAGAGCAGTTTGCTGGAGAGAAGAGTGCCTTGTATATATGTCTAGGACACATTATTGCTCATTTCATCCTAAAGTGATTCACAGCTATATATAAATGACTCAAGTTAATCAACACTAAAATACAGCCATATTTAGTATGGCACACAGCAACTGCTTAACAGCAAATAAAAACCTTACATAGGAGGTTAAGGGTAGCATGTGAAGAAGAATGTTTCATCCAATGGAAACTGAAGGCAGAATATAATTACATACACCAGAATTTGGCCACAACAGTCAATTAATATCCCTTTCTCAAGTTGAAAAGTGCCATATGACTTTAATGATCAAGGACCTTCATTTTACATCTCCTTTATAAGACAGCACCTCCATCTTCACAGTGAGAAGATGGAGGTGCTGCTGGGAGACTTGTTCAGTGCTGAACCAGAGAGATTTCTTTCAACTATTGAATCATCAGTATAATATTCTGCAGCCCCTGGGATTTCCTTGGAGGTCTCCAATCCAAGTATTGACCAGCCCCAACCTTGTTCGGCTCATGAGAGCTGATGAGTTCACAGCCTGAGGGAGTACTGATCTACTACAAATTGATTTTTGTTTGCAGCAAGTTTAAATTCCACAGGAGAGAGACGGTGCAGCAAACAGATGTCCCAGAGCTCAGGATAAAATGTGTATTTTTTGGTATTTGTGAGGTGAGCGTGAGATCTGACTGGCGATTGCAGTAAAGAGAGTGAAGGAAGAGGCAAGGGGAGAAGGAGAGGTCATACACAGAGCCTCTGACTCTCACTTTTAAAAGAAATTGATTCCTGAGAAGGAGTGATTGATATTTGGTCCAAACCACACTCTTAAATACATTTTACCTGTTTGTTTATTTTCAAAGACATCTTAGAGGCTTGAGAACACAGGGGGTCCTGAGCAGGAGCCCTAGAAATGCACTTTAGTTGCTTTCTAGCAAAGATTCTGGAATGGTTGGTGTCCGCATAATATCAAAAGCACTTGGCAATGCTCTCACTGTGCAAAAATTCCCATCAAATTTCCCTATATATCCTAATTACCAAAGCGGCACCTGCTGTGGTCCTAAATAACCACCCTACCACAGCAGACTGGTCTGCCTTCTATTTGGTTTTTATTGGTTCTTAGTACTCTGTTTGCTATAATTGCTCAGCTAATCTTACTGAACCAATTTAGGAAGTGCCTACTTCTGTTCACTGCCACTTGGACCCATTTATCTAAATCCTCTATATCAGGAGGTTCATGCTTTGTTTTCTCACCTGGATTTAGATCCCCCCTCTCCACCATCCCAGTTTAACTCCAAAATAGCAAACCACATTATTGGATCTTTCCATCCACTGGGCCAGGTAATTCATGAAAACAAGGTCTGGTTTCACTGATTATGCTGATGATAGCCATACCTACGTATCTATCCTTAGTGCTAACTCAGAAATTTCAGTTCTATAGACCTCTTTCGTTGCTATGAAGAGTTAGATGAAGAACAAGTTCTTACATATAAAACAGTTGATGATAGACTAAAAAAACCTTAAGAACACAGAGAACCTGCTTCTCTCCACTGCTTTGAATGTCTCATATTCATTTACATTCATTCATTGGCACTCAATTTGCACAGATGGTTCAAGGCACTGGTGAATCAGACCCAAACACCCTGTCATTGTTAATGATATACGTCACATGACAATGAAATATTAAAGCAACAGTTAATTTTTATCCTTACCTAGGGCCTGATTGAAATGAGTGAGATTGGGCTTTGGATCAGGCCCCTAAAAAGTCATCTCTTGAAAAAACTGATACATAAAATGCTTTGATTCTACTGGGTTAGTTTAACAGGCTCATTGGTCCTGTTAGAGTAAATGAACTCATTCAAAGCTTAATTGTTAACTAAAGCTACTAAGAAGAAATATATTGCTACAACTCCATCTTCGCTATGCTGACACCCAGTTAAATTTTACTCCAAATATTTAAATCTTTGGCTAATCAGGCCATGGATTATCTTTCCAAATTAATCCATAGGTATGTTTCTGCTCACACGTTCCAATCACTAATGCAGTTCTAGTACTGAACTTTACTCATAAATCCTTTTTGCACTGTGACCCTGAAATCTGGAACACTTTCTCTCTAGGTAGTCATGATGAAAATTGTGTTCCCCAGTTGAAATTACAACTCGAGATTTAACTAATCTCAGTTTCATGCAGTTAGTCATGTATGGTAATTTTACTATATACAAATCAATTTACTTTTGCCCTGGGTTATGTTGTATTTCAAAATACCCCAGCTTTTGACTGCCACTATTGATTTAGGGACTGTTAAAGAGACACTGTCAAATTAAATTTTGTCCCAAATTTTAATTTTGCACTTAATTAAACCTCACACCAATTGAACTGTTTAAAAACGTCAATGAAAACAGATTTTAAAATAAATAAATAAATGACAGTTGATTTGCATAGTTTGAAGTTGAAACTTTGAAGCCCAAGGAACTTGAAAGTGATACTGACTATAAACAAATGTGAAACTGACTACACTCATTGTCATCAGCCAAGCTTGGAGACATGTAAAAGGGAAACGAAAAGCCTAACCAGTCAAAAATATACTGTGTTTAAAAAATTATGACTTTTAATAATATAAGGTAGTCTTAGTCAGACAGGTAAAGAAATGTGTGTGTTTGCAGTATGATTTATAAGTTGTTGTCTGCCTTTAACTTATTCTGTGCATTATAATTAAATAGTTAATCACTAACAATTTTGTTTCAATGGGAAAGCTTCACATCCTTCCCTAGTGGAGGTCTTCGACCATGGGATGGTGTTCCAAGAAGGAGGAGTGCTAGGCAGAGACGGGCTCCACCTAACGAGGAGAGGGAAGAGCATCTTCGCCAGCAGGCTGGCTAACCTAGTGAGGAGGGCTTTAAACTAGGTTCACTGGGGGAAGGAGACCAAAGCCCTGAGGTAAGTGGGGAAATGAGATCCTGGGAGGAAGCACAAACAGGAGAGCACAAGAGGGGAGGACTCCTGTCTCATGCTGAGAAAGAGGGACGATGGATGAGTTATCTTAAGTGCCTATACACAAATGCAAGAAGCCTGGGAAACAAGCAGGGAGAACTGGAAGTCCTGGCACAGTCAGGGAACTATGATGCGATTGGAATAACAGAGACTTGGTGGGATAACTCACATGACTGGAGTACTGTCATGGATGGATATAAACTGTTCAGGAAGGACAGGCAGGGCAGAAAAGGTCGGGGAGTTGTGTTGTATGTAAGAGAGGAGTATGACTGCTCAGAGCTCCGGTATGAAACTGCAGAAAAACCTGAGAGTCTCTGGATAAAGTTGAGAAGTGTGAGCAACAAGGGTGATGTCATGGTTGGAGTCTGCTATAGACCACCAGATCAGGGGGATGAGGTGGATGAGGCTTTCTTCTGGAAACTAGCAGAAGTTGCTAGATCGCAGGCCCTGGTTCTCATGGGAGACTTTAATCATCCTGATATCTGCTGGGAGAGCAATACAGCGGTGCACAGACAATCCAGGAAGTTTTTGGAAAGTGTATGGGACAATTTCCTGGTGCAAGTGCTGGAGGAACCAACTAGGGGTAGAGCTTTTCTTGACCTGCTGCTCACAAACAGGGAAGAATTAGTAGGGGAAGCAAAAGTGGATGGGAACCTGGGAGGCAGTGACCATGAGATGGTTGAGTTCAGGATCCTGACACAAGGAAGAAAGGAGAGCAGCAGAATATGGACCCTGGACTTCAGAAAAGCAGACTTTAACTCCCTGAGGGAACAGATGGGCAGGATCCCCTGGGAGAATAACATGAAGGGCAAAGGGGTCCAGGAGAGCTGGCTGTATTTTAAAGAATCCTTATTGTGGTTGCAGGAACAAACCATCCCAACCTTTAGAAAGAATAGTAAATATGGCAGGCAACCAGCTTGGCTAAACAGTGAAATCCTTGCTGATCTTAAACACAAAAAAGAAGCTTACAAGAAGTGGAAGATTGCACAAATGACCAGGGAGGAGTATAAAACTATTGCTCAGGCATGCAGGAGTGAAATCAGGAAAGCCAAATCACACTTGGAGTTGCAGCTAGCAAGAGATGTTAAGAGTAACAAGAAGGGTTTCTTCAGGTATGTTAGCAACAAGAAGAAAGTCAAGGAAAGTGTGGGCCCCTTACTGAATGAGGGAGGCAACCTAGTGACCGAGGATGTGGAAAAAGCTAATGTACTCAATGCTTTTTTTGCCTCTGTCTTCACGAACAAGGTCAGCTCCCAGACTGCTGCACTGGGCAGCACAATACGGGGAGAAGGTGACCAGCCCTATGTGGAGAAAGAAGTGGTTCGGGACTATTTAGAAAAACTGGACGTGCACAAGTCCATGGGGCCGGATGCGCTGCATCCGAGGGTTCTAAAGGAGTTGGCGGATGAGATTGCAGAGCCATTAGCCATTATTTTTGAAAACTCATGGTGATTGGGGGAGGTCCCAAATGACTGGAAAAAGGCTAATGTAGTGCCCATCTTTAAAAAAGGGAAGAAGGAGGATCCGGGGAACTACAGGCCAGTCAGCCTAACCTCAGTCCCTGGAAAAATCATGGAGCAGGTCCTCAAGGAATCAATTATGAAACACTTAGAGGAGAGGAAAGTGATCAGGAACAGTCAGCATGGATTCACCAAGGAGAAGTCGTGCCTGACTAACCTAATTGCCTTCTATGATGAGATAACTGGCTCTGTGGATGAGGGGAAAGCAGTGGATGTGTTATTCCTTGACTTTAGCAAAGCTTTTGATATGGTCTCCCACAGTATTCTTGCCACCAAGTTAAAGAAGTATGGGCTGGATGAATGGACTGTAAGGTGGATAGAAAGCTGGCTAGATCGTCGAGCTCAACGGGAAGTGATCAATGGCTCCATGTCTAGTTGGCAGCCGGTTTCAAGCGGAGTGCCCCAAGGGTCGGTCCTGGGGCAGGTTTTGTTTAATATCTTTATTAATGATCTGGAGGATGGTGTGGACTGCACTCTCAGCAAGTTTTCAGATGACACTAAACTAGGAGGCGTGGTAGATACACTAGAGGGTAGGGATTGGATACAGAGGGACCTAGACAAATTAGAGGATTGGGCCAAAAAAAAAACTGATGAGGTTCAACAAGGATAAGTGCAGAGTCCTGCACTTAGGACAGAAGAATCCCATGCACTGCTACAGACTAGGGACCAAATGGCTAGGTAGCAGTTCTGCAGAAAAGGACTTAGGGGTCACAGTGGACGAGAAGCTGGATATGAGTCAACAGTGTGCTCTTGTTGCCAAGAAGGCTAACGGCATTTTGGGCTGTATAAGTAGGGGCATTGCCAGCAGATCGAGGAACGTGATCATTCCCCTTTATTCAACATTGGTGAGGCCTCATCTGGAATACTGTGTCCAGTTTTGGGCCCCACACTACAAGAAGGATGTGGAAAAATTGGAAAGAGTCCAGCGGAGGGCAACAAAAATGAGGATGGAGCTCGGCTCTTCTCAGTGGTGGCAGATGACAGAACAAGGAGCAATGGTCTCAAGTTGCAGTGGGGGAGATCCAGGTTGGATATTAGGAAATACTATTTCACTAGGAGGGTGGTGAAGCACTGGAATGCGTTACCTAGGGAGGTGGTGAGTCTCCTTCCTTGGAGGTTTTTAAGGCCCGGCTTGACAAAGCCCTGGCTGGGATGATTTAGTTGGGAATTAGTCCTGCTTTGAGCAGGGGGTTGGACTAGATTACCTCTTGAGGTCCCTTCCAACCCTGATATTCTATGATTCTAGTGCAGAAATTAGCTTTAGCATCTGCCATAATAATGGGAAATTTTAGCTTCATGGAGAGATGCATCTTAGACCTGCTCTATAAGACTTAGGAGACGCTGCAAGTCATCACTACACTATAAAAGCATCTGTACCATCATGTTACTGTTCATTTTTCCGAGAACAGGCCTCATTTGATGTTTGCTCCTGCCACAGGAGCCTGGGCAGGGTCTGATCTTGAATCCAGTCCTGCTTTCTCTGCTTCATAATCCCCTATCACTTCTTTAAGTCTCTGTCTTTCTGCCTCTTTTTCTTCTCCTCTCTTAGTTTCTGTTTTAGACAGATGGTAGGGTGTTAAGTAGTAATACTAATCTTCACCCTAATAAGGTGATATACCCACTTTTTCTTTGTTGTCTAAACTATTGCAAATACTTCAGCACCCTCTGTAACTTTAAATATTTTCTACCCATTGACCTGTTTGTGCATATTGATTGGGGTCTCTTTGAATAGACTGTCCAACCTTCTCTTCTTGTAGATTGGCCTATGTGTGTGAAACACAATCTGAAGATATAAAAGAAAGTCAATCTATTTTTATCATGAACATGGAATTAGCATCTACCCCAAAGATTAACATTTCTGAAGTGTTTATAGACAAGTCATCAAAGATCTACATTAACAACAAGGAGTCCAGTGGCACCTTAAAGACTAACAGATTTATTTGGGCATAAGCTTTCATGGGTAAAAAACCCACTTCTTCAGATGCACTGGACTCCTCATTGTTTTTGTGGATACAGACTAACACAGCTATCTCTCTGATAAAGATCTACCTTGTTTACTACAAGAGGTTAGCGTGTTTGCCCGAAGAGTAGCACTGCATCAGGTGCAGTGAAGAGCCTTATCACCCTATCTGGGTCATTATGATTATGCCTCAGTGAACTGTGAGTCACCCTGAGCTTTATATTGTACTGGGTGACCTCACAACCTTTAGCATAGGCAGGCCACTCCCCCTGGAGCACTGGGCCTGCACCAAAGGATGACATGGAAAGATGCAAGAAATCATGGCCTGCCTCCTCTTCTTAGCTGCTCCTTGCCCACTTTGAGGTGTGGGGGGTAGGGGGACAGATTAAAAGTGAGTAGCCCCTGTGCATCCCTGAGAGCAGGCATTGTCATTGTCACTGGCCTGGCCATGGGACAGGAAAGGGGAAAGAGATGCTTCACTACATTCCTAACCATACTCTTTTGCATATCCCCATGAGGGACAGTCACAACCGGCCCAATATATCTAGTCGTAAGGCCTCCTGGGTTATTAATCAATTCAGTATTTGATCATGGACAAATATTTTCCTTTTTTTTACCTTGTCAATACTGATTCATCTCCTATGTCAGTATTTCATTTTGGTTTTCATTAGATCTAAGCACCTTGTGGCCTAGTTGTGGAAGGTGCTGTTGTATACAAAATAAAGTTGTGTATTGTCCTATTATTAATGAGAGAAAATATTTTTTAAGAAACTAAAGTAGGTCTGGGTAAGAAAAAAGACTGGTTTCCAGGTCTGTAGCAGGAGTAAAACTACACTTCAATCTATTACCATTGCTATTAGTTTTAGATGTCCTCACTGAATGTAATTGAACGTACCTAGACTCTCAACTTAAAGAATTCAGAGACTATTTTTAGACACACACACAAAAGCACAATTGCTTACCAGGAACACGTTTTCTTTTTCCTCCAGTCCTATCTAACTCTTTACATTTTTCTAGATTGGTTTCTCTTGATTGTTACTCATTTTGACTTTGCCTCTGAAAGTAGATTTGGGATCAGGTAAGCGTTGGCATGGAGTGCCATTGTGATGTGGGGCAGGACAGAGGATACAGGCTGATCCAAAACACTGTCACACATACAATCAGCACACAACACACGAAAGCCAAGACAGAGAAAGAACTCTTCAGCCACATAAACCTGGGATGTCTATAAGATTGCCATGTTACAAAAGAGGCCAGCTTTTTAAATGGTCATGTTGTACAAGGCACAAATAGGGAGGTCTGTCCCCTGCCCTACCCCACCACGTACAAATACCAGTCAGAGAGCTCATGTATCTTTACTACCAATTATGTCTCATGTTATTTGACCATTTAAATAGCTATTGTCATTCTTGTCTAACATGGCTATTTTCTTTTTTACTTGCATCACATCTTTCATATGGCTGTATTGTGCTTTTCCTAACCTGTTTTTTTTGTTACATCTGCAGCACTGTAGATCAAACGTAGTGTGTATTAATAATGAACCCTGGTTTATTCCATACATATTATTAATCCTTTTAGAAACCTCATTGCATATGTGTAGAGAGACAATAGTATTAGCATTAATAGCTTTTATTCACTATAGTCATGTTGCTGGAAATTACGATACTGCACTAGAAATAAATGACACGGTCCCAGAAACAGCAGAAGGCAAAAGACTTAAGGGGTTAAGAATGAACCACTTGTCTTCATTTTCAGTACCTTTAATCCACTACTGTGCAGTTTTCACACAGTGCTAAATTGAATTACTGCATCATTTTTTACAATTTCTTTGTATGGCTGACCCAGTTTATAGCAGGTTTGAAAACATTATCGTTACTTAAGGTTCAAAGATGCTGCAATATATTGCATTATAAGTCAATCAGTGCAGGAGTATTTTGATGTCACTTTGCTCTTGGATAAACACGAGCAAAGCAGTGTATGGATATTCTGGCAAATGGGTAAATAAGCCATGGATATTTACTAGTTCTTTAAACTTGAAGGATGGTATAGCATCATATGTTTTCTCATGATAATTTCACTTAATAGAGAGTACCTTTTTTCTTTTGTATCATGAAGGGTCACATTTTGATTATATGTATTTATCTTCACCCAGGGCCCTAACAGTGTGAATCTGCAATTTATGCTTTGCCGTGTTTTTGCTAACTGCTACACGGAGCATATTGGAAGAGTTCTAGCATTTTGTTGGTATGTAGATGGATACAGATATGTTCAGTAGCATGCCACTAAAACCCTAGAATGAATACAATTTTGAGTTTTTGAAGTGTACTGCTGTTTTCATTTTGTGAGTGAGAAATATTCAATCTGTTCTGAAATCCTCCTATTCTCTCTCTAAAATGTAGTGTTTTCTACAGCTTTTTTTAGAACATTAATGTGGTAGCTCAGATTAAATATATTAATAAGCAGTGTTTTGTGCATAAAGCTTTTCATTCTTACCAAGGTCATTCTTTATGCTTCAGGTGCTCACTTGTGTTGTTCTTGAAGCATTCTTATTACTGATAGCAGAGTCCTTGGTACATGTTATGTTGAAATATTGCTAATGTATGAAGTGTAACATTACATTTCTAATCTAATCAATCAAATGGCATACATATGCACTAGATGCTTGGCTTTTACTAAGATTAATTACCATGTGCAGTGAAAACTAACTCTATATAGTGAAATATTGCATGCGCGCGCGCACACACGCACACACACACACACAAGAAAAGGAAAAGCAAATTGTGCAAAGGAATGAGCACTCTAATAAGTTGACTACTTCCGTCATTCAAAACATATGCATAGCCTTTAAGACAACACAAAACAAAGATTAAAAGCATGCTAAATCAACTATCTATTAAAGCATTTAGAGCTTTTCTCCAGATTCTACATGAAAATTATGCAATCTGTTGCAAAACTAAACACTTGTCTCCCAGATGGTGCTCAGAATCTGTCTGAGCAAACACTCCTTCCATGCTCTGTGTAACAAATTGTGCATATTTTTGTTGAGCATGCTTCATTATGCAGCTGAGGAAATTTACACTGAACACACTGTGTGGAGCTGACACAAATTTGCATTGTAAAACCTAGTGATGTTGTATTAATATATACTTCTGAGTGCAGTCATAAAGTGTTGCCATTTTCCATGATGAAGTACCTCCAGCTGAGCTGGCTGAAAGTTATAAATGTATTAGGCACGCTGCAGATCAGTAAATCGGGTTATAATTTTCACAAGCCATTGATAGTTTCCCATTAATTAATTAGGAGCTAATTGTTTTGTTGGAATCCTATTGCAAAGGTAAGCCTCTATGACAGGATGTTCTTAAGTGTTTTGAGGCGTGTATTAACAAATAATATTTTTGACTAAAATAAGAAATAAGGTTAAGGATACATCCACACTAGTGCTTTTATAAAATCTTATATAAAAAAAATCTGATTTTTTCATGCACAGGGAATATAGAACGTGCCCAACTGGAGCACACCAGTGGTCCATTGAGTCTAGTATCCTACCTCTGTCACTAAAGAGGAAGGATGTTAGGGCAGTAGCCTAAAACTAGATCTGAGTTCAAATCCCGGCTCTGCCATAGACTTCCTGTGTAAGCTTGGGCAAGTCACTTACTCCATGTGCTTCAGCCCCAAGCTGTAAAATGGGGATAATATCCTATCCCCATCTCACAGAGATGTAATGAGACTAATTTCTATTTGTGAGGTGCTCTGATATTATTGCAATGGGGATCATATAAGTATCTTAGACAGACAGAAGACCCTTTTCCTAGTCAAGGCTATTCCTATAAAAACCTCTGATTCATCCCTCTAAGCTTCCTGCAGCATCATAGCTGAATAGTTTACCTTTTGCAATTTATTCAGATATTTGACTTAAGAGAAGTCAAAAATATTGTACTATACATTTGTTCTAGCCATGCAGTTTACCATTACGTTTCCTGGTTAAATTCCCATCTTTGGAAATTTGGAGGTGGTCATGTAAATAATACTAATAAGCGTGAAACTTCTGCAATGAAGTCCAACAGGCAAAGTGGCAAGTGCTTCACTCATAAAATTCTCTGCAACACCTTTCTTCCTTTAGCCCCATTCACTGTTTTTTTTTGTTTCTGACAGAAAGGGTGGATGGATTTAAAGAGAATGTGCATTAAATACATGGAGCATGTGCATTAAATACAATAATATCCTCTGTTTAGTCTATTTCAATAACTTTTAAATATAAGGCAGAAATTCCCCCCAGAATTTTTTGTTAACATCCATGGGTATTTAGAGACCCTTTATCATTCTTGCTTCCATATTGTTCTGTCTATGGAACAAGAGTATTTTGAAAGATGAAAACAATAAATTTCCAACAAAACACATTCCCTACTCAAGATGCGTGGAAAATACATGAAAAGGCTGAGTGAAATTGAATGTATATTTTATGTCTTCAACAAACAAGAGAGAAAGTAACTAGATTATGAACTCTTTAATTCAAGGGCCATGTTTTTTCATGCCTGCACAATGCCAGTGAGCACCAATGGCTTCATATTAATAATACATAAGAGCAATTGTTAGACAATATTTTAGCATGTAATGTCAGATGTAATGATATAATATTTAGCAAATTACATCTTCAAAGCATAATGCAGACATTAATAGTATAATGAAGAATGTAATATAATGAAATAGAAATCTCTAGACAAATAAATACATTAGCTAGATTAATTATTTCCCCAATTTTATGAGTAGGGAAACTGATAGGGAGAAGTGAAGTAACCAGTTCAAAGCCAGAAAGGGAGTTGGTGTGATCAGCAGGAATGGCATTCAAGTGTCCCTGGCTTCTAGATTCATGCTCAGTCTACCACATTGCCACTCTTTGCACATCAGGAGGCACTCCCCCGTTTTAAAATGAAAGAAATGGGGGTCATCTGTTGTGCTGAAATACGCACATGTGGCTTCCACTGGTTTCAGTGAGAGCTCAGCATTTACATCTGAGGGCAAAATTTGGCCCTTGATAAATAAGCCCAATCCTAAAACTCTAAATTTGTTCCAAAACTTATCTGTGCCTGAACTACAAAGAGCTCTCTGAGGCAGACCTAAATCTGTACTTCATAGATCTTGCTAGTTCCCAAAAGCACTAAAAAAAACCTGCCCTGCATTATAAAAGGGAAGTACTTTGTATTATCTCTATTATACCAGGGTGCCCCCTAAGCTGGGCACAATCTGCATTGCAAATGAGATCACCTGGTATGCTGAATTCTGACATTGCACAATTGGCTCAATAATAGGTGCCATGCCTGCCTCGGATTTACAAAGCTGAGCACTGATCCCCTGCACTAGTAAACACCTTGCTCCTTTTCTGTATTTCTAGTTATCCTCCTGTTCAGATTACTGCACTGACTTGCTCTCTTTCTCTTGTCCTTGTCTTGCAAGGGGGAAAAAAAAGCAGCAGCTCACAGGAAATCTGGTACTTGGGGAGAATCCAAGATCAACAGACCAGCAAGCCTACTCATTGTTCTTTATCGTTTTGGGCTCTCTTCCAGCCCCTCTAGGTTTCCATCTCTCTCCAAACCGCTTTCTGCATTCTCACATATGTTACAGAAAGTATTATGATTTCAGAAAAGGCGCATTCATATTTTAACAGCTTGATCCACAAAAGGATTTGTCCGTTTGTTTTGCTTTTGTTTGCTACATCTCTTCTTAATGCAAATGTATAAGCTTGATTATCCCTAATGAGAGCGCCGCATGTGTATGTATCATCAGAGAAGGAATAGATGCCTTGGCATAATTATCTGCGAAACTGGGTATTTTTGGACTATCCTGTCGGTGCAATAAATATTTTACATCCAGCACACATCACGACTGAAGACATCTATATAGTCAGAAACAAAACAGTTGAGCTTTTCATTCTGTCACAAAAGTGATCAGTCTTTCAAGTATTATGGAGGGAGGCTTGGAGTGCTGATGCAAAAAAGCATTGGCAAGGATTATATTTTATCGTATTGTTAATAGATTCCTTCCAGATATAACAACTTTTGAACATTGCTGATAGGATCTGCACACTACCAGAAAGGCTGAAATATTCTGATTGATGGTGCTAAAGGGTGGAAGGAGGTTTATAGCACAATAGCTCAGCGGCATAGCAAGTGCAATAGTTTAATTGTTATTAAAATAATTCTCAAGGTTTAAAAAATAAGGCCAAACTTTACTCTCCTCACCCCAGCAAAACCTCCCACTGAAGTCAATAGGGTGTATCAGACCCCTTTGTCACAGACACACACAGCTGTGGAACTGGAGTGGTTCTACTTAGGCAAATTAGGAAGAATCGGGGAGGCTGCACAGCATGCCTGGCATGAGGTTGGGCTCTCTCAGGACCCCCTTTACCCACAGTGCAAGGGGATTTTGAGGGGGTCCTTGATCTGCAGATCCAGACTCAGGTCCACTGACGAAACACCTATGCAGCAAGGGAGGGACATCTGTTGAGGCATAATCATGGCTGGAGACCCCTCCGAGGCTATTAATTTGACCCAATTCATGCAGTGAGCAGACGGTATGCTTGATCCCTACAGAATTCCAAGATTTTGGACCAATGGGATTAAGGTTTTGGGGATTTGATTTTCATTCTATTCCCCCAGTCATGGCCTGTGATTAGTACCACTTGCTATGGAGCGAACATCTCTCCCTGGCAGCAGAGCTCTTTTACTGCCACCTGGTTGCAGGTGCCGAACAGGGAGTTCAATTGGGGCTTACTGAAGCACACAGAATATTTTTCCAGACACAGTTGTAGGTCCTGACATTTTACAGGAATCGCAGCTCCAAAAAATGGTCTGCATTTGCCATACCACAGGAGATAACTTACTGTAGCATTTCCACTCCATAAAGACAAAATACCAGTGAAGTGCTCTTGTGTGGCCTGGTGATTGTTTGCATTTGGGGGGGGAGGGGAGGGGGACATTGTACCAGAAATCTGGGATCAGGCTCTGAGAGGATGTGTATAACCAAATGAATTTCAAGAGCATTTGTTTTCATTGCTGTTTTCATAGCTACAAGCAGTAATGGGTAAAGCAAACTGATCATCAAAATGACAATTTCATGGTGCCTGAATAACCTAAACATTTTAAAACAAGTAAAATCTGTACATTTAGTGGCACTCAAAATTGGAAATCTTAGAATTTGGGTACAGAAGCTTAGAGTTAAGGGTTTAGTTGTTTTATTTGTATTAACCATCAAATAGAATCCCAGTGAACTCAGTGGCAATTAGCCAACCCAACACACCTTTCTACATACCATATTTTCTGGCAATTAGCACATAGTTTTCTTCTAACAGGTAATATTTTAAGGCTCTTAAAAGTGATGGGTGATAAGCACGTGTTATTGCTAAATGTTACGCAGATTAGCACCTACAAGTGCATACACAGGTCTGCCAAAACACCTTACCTCTGAGCTGCAAAATCCTTACTGCAGTTCCAGGCTGTCCCTGAACAAGGACTAATAACTGGACAACAACAGATTCGGAAATCCATCGATGCAGATTTATGCCTGTTCAAAACACAGCTCACCAAACCCATTTGACCCTATCACTTTTAGAGGTAAGGAACGCAAATGTAAAATCACTGCACATCCTAGCTGTCCCCAATATTCTTTCTGTTAGGGCCTTTTTCAGTTCTCAAGGCAAGGAGGTTTTGTAGAGACATATTTTAATGTTCACCTCAGTTCTTGCTTTTCATTGAGTTAGTGCAGCCTTCATGGCAGCCTTCAGAAAAAGAAAAGATAGCCAGCAGTGCCTCCCAGGGCTGGGGATATATATACACTGCAGTTGCAGGAGGCATTCTGACTGGGTGTCAGAAGTGACAGCTACTACAAATATTAATTGTGTAGCCTGTGCTCTCCCCCTCGCCCCTCCCTCCCAGTGCTGGCCATCAGCTTCTCACCACTCTCTCCCCTTGCAAAGCAACAACTCCTTTGGAGTATGGAGTGTCTGGGCCATACTATGCCCTATCTCAGTGGTTCTCAACCTGCAGTCAATAGAACCCTGGGGTTCTACAGACTATGTCTAAGGGGTCCACAAAAGGTTGTCATTACCATAGAACAGTGGTTTTCAATATGGGGTCTAAAAGGATGAGACTTTAATGAAATATAACATTGGAATGCCATACTAAAAACTGTTAAGGACACAAATCATCTCTTTAACCCTTTTGTAATCAGATTATTTTCCAGATTCTTTCTTGGAGTGGGCGTGGTGGAGGGGCAAGGACACTTGAAAACAGGAAGATAATGCCAGAATCTTTCATATGCAATAACTACCAAGGAACATTATTCTCTCTGTAAAGTCCACTTTCTCTTTCCCTGTTACGAATCAGAGACAATTTTCATTAAAATTTATGGGATTTCCTCTATAACTTTAATGGATTTTAGACTGAGTGAATACTGAATCACTATCACCCAAAGTCTAGCATGGTATGAAATGTAGACCACTCTGGATAGACTCAAAGACATCAGCCAGAGGACACCAAACAGCAGGGGTGAAAGTAGAAATAGGGTCTTACTGGTACGGGGCTGGGTTGGGGCCGGCTTTGGCTCCCGGAAGGGGTGGGGCCTTGAGCGGAAGGGGTGAGGATTGGCGGGGGGGGGGGTCAAAGCCAGCCTCGGCCCGCCCTGTACCGGTAAGTGCCCTTCCCCTCCCCCGCTGGGGTAGCAGCGGCAGCCGGGGGCTGCAGCAGCAGTTTAAAAATCCCAGGGCTCGGCTGCCGCTACCGCCCCGGGCCCTTTAAACCACTGCCAGAGCCCCTGGCTGCTGCTGCTACCCCAGGGCTCTGGCAGCAGGGCTCCGGGAGCTATTTAAAGGGCCCAGGACTCGCCTGCTTCTACCGCCCTGGGCCTTTAAATAGCCCCCCAGAGACCTGGGGTAGAGGCGGCAGGGCTCCGGCGGCTATGTAAAGGGCCTAGGGAAGTTGAGGCAGTGTGAGCCCCGGCCCTTCAAATAACCCCCGGAGCCCCGCCGCTACTCCAGAGCTCCGACAGCAGGGCTCTGGCAGCAATTTAAAGGGCCTGGGGCTCCAGCCGCTGCTGGGAGACCCAGGCCCTTTAAACTGCCACCTGGAGAAGCCAGACCACCCTGGTACAGTGCACCGGCTCTTGCCGGTATGCCGTAGCGGGGCGTACTGACTTACTTTCACCTCTGCCAAACAGACTGTTCTTAATCTGAGATGCTAAACTGGAGCTTCTCTCAGCATTTCACCAAAAGCACAGGATGTCCACTGCTGTTCCTCAAGACAAGACAAAGAAGGTTTTGGCAATTCAAAAATATCTTTAGTAGCAGGTAGAGTAATTTCAAAGCAAGTACTTTAAGGCAGTGGTCAGTTGATTCTAGTAACTTTATTGTCCATTTTATACTGAATATTTTTTTTACAGCAACAATGGAAGCTCCATTATTCGAACAACTTTTTTTTTTTTTCTGGTGTTTAAAGCTCCCAATTGCTCAGCAACCTCAGACACATAAACAAAGGACAAAACTGTTGCTTTAACACACTGTCTGCATTGTAGGAGACTAGGAAGAGGAGCTGTGGACTAGTAGCCACTTCCAGAGTCTTCCCCCACGACTCCTCGAGCTGGCCTACCTCTTGCCAAAATTATCACTCAATGTATCAGATGGTCTCAGTCCTGCTGCATATGGTCAAGTTTCTATATAGATCTCTACCCTGATATAACGTGACCCGATATAAAATGAATTCGGATATAATGCGGTAAAGCAGCACTCCGGGGGGAAGGGGGGAAGGGCGGGGGCTACACGCTTCGGCGGATCAAAGCAAGTTCGATAT